>NC_137111.1:38668250-38838250 GCF_949357685.1 Gobio gobio | reverse complement strand
GTGGATAACCCATCCCCTAGGGCAGACCTCTAGATCATCCAGGGCTGTTGCTTTGGCAAGAAATGGACCATTTTCCCCCCGGTCCCCTGCCAAGTCCTGGGACCTTATGGCTGAAAATTGCATTCTTATGGTAAGCAAATGTGCAGTAAAGCAATAGCGAAGTTGCATGAATCTATCAGAGAGGAAGTTGGAAAAGGTCATTATTCAGAGTCAGGAAAGGAAGACTCATTCTGAGAATGACCCTGCGAGTCAAAACGCCTGGTCTGTTTAGATGCATGTAATGAACGCATGCCTACACATTCATTTAAACGGTTATATGAGCAGCTAATGCAAAGCAGAACCTATAGTCTCTCCTTTCCTAAGACTTTCAAAAGCTACAAACTTTTAAGAATCAGAATTAGAATTGCCAAGTGTGCAAAAGTTTCTATCTCTAAGTACTTACATACATACATAAATATACATATCCCACCCTGCAAAACCTCATTTCCGGAAGGTAGCGCCCACACCACCCCCTCCCCCCAATAAAAAGAATATTATATTATATTATATTATATTATATTATATTATATTATATTATATTATATTATATTATATTATATTATATTATATTATATTATATTATATTATATTATATTATATTATATTATATTATATTATTTTGCGTAAGCCACATAACATTCTGGTTTCAAGAGGTGCCTTTGAAAAGCATATTACTACCAGGTGTAAATGGTAATGCATCTTGGCTGATCACAACGCATCTTAATACCAGATGGAAACAGGGCTTCTCTCTCGCATACTCGATTTCCGGGATATTGTGAATAAACTGCAGGGGTCATGGAGCCGCTATCAATATGCGGGAGACTCCCGGAACTTCCGGGAGAGGTGGCATGTCTGCATACATAACACAGGAGAATAGAGAGAAAGAGTTAAATAAGTAGAATTACATTTTTATGTAAAACAACTAAATAAACCCCAAATGTTGGTGTCTTCTACAAGTTGGTGTCTTGTATTACTTCCAAACAAAGGAATTAAAGGGATAGTTGACCCAAAAAAGAAAATTCTGGCTTAATTTACTCACCCTCAAGTTGTTCAAAACCTGTATGAATTTCTTTCAAAATATCTTCTTTTGTGTTCAGCAGGAGAGAGAAATTCATACAGGTTTGCAACAACTTGAGGGTGAGTAAATGATGCCAGAATCTTTGGGTGAACTATCCCTTTAAAGACTAAAGACTAACATAAAAGAGTTCAACTGAAATCTAATGCAATGGTTGTCTTTGGTTTCCCTACACCACAGGGTTGGCAATCTGTCTAAAGTTTACTGTTCAACTACAGAAAAAAACCCTTAAAAATAAATCTAAGTCCATCACAAAACACGCTGCCTGTTTAGTAGAATAGGATGTCATTTCTGGTAAGTAAACATTGAATAATCTCTCTTTTCATCATTGCCATGGCAACACTAGCTTTTGTAAGATAGCAGCCATGAAAAAAAATCAATCAAATTTAGTTCCTTCTCTTTTTGCACCTGTATAGCGAACTTTTGCCAGCTTGCATTTTCTCGTCTATTGATCCTGTGGATTTTATTTTTATAGAAAATTAAAGTTTGATTTTAAGCCGTGGGTTCCTTTATCTCTCCATCCCTCAATAGGTTTAGTCATGCACAGAGAAGGTGCTTAGACCTTCCCAAAGACTTTCCTCTGAAGCGCAGGGAAACGCAGGCTGTCAGCGGCCTTTGTGTGGGGTTTACAGCTTAAACCCTTTGCCCTATACATTTGGTGACCCCTTTTTCCAGAAACTGAAAAGTTTTTTCCAACATCAAACTCTGGATTATCTTTGATTTCCTCTCAGGTGAAAGGAGTTTTAACTCCCGAGCTGCGGATCTGACAGACAAAAGGGAGGAGGGAAATGTTTAGTCACCACATTATCAGGAGCCACTTACCACTTGTCTGAAGCATTTTTCCTCCACATGCTAATTAACATCTCCCACTATCTCTCAACCCCCCTTCCAACTCATCCCTTCCCCCAAAACTCTCTCTCTCTTTGGCTTAAGGCCTCGTCTTGCTTCGGGACAAGGGCTGACATATCAAGGCAAAAGTCATTTGCATGCAAATTCAGATCAAAGGAAAACTCTCAGCCCACGTTTGTCACCTTTTTGTGAGAAATTTCACTTGTGCTAAATAAGCAGTATTGATAAGTTTATATAAAATGTAATCGCTTCCAATTAACTATTTAACAGTGCCTTGAAATTGTTCTAGGAGGACTACTCTGGCAGACAACCTGGATCGCTCATTGTGATGATTCAGTTTTATGGAGGTAGTTAAAACTAAGAGTGGAGGGAAATGTCCAGGTGAAGATAAGAGAACATCAAAGCACACGCAATCTGCCCATGATCTCTTCAAGAACAGCAGATAAGCTTGTAACTACATCCACATCTTTACTACACCTTTCATAATTAAATAACAGGACTTTCTCACCTTAGTGTTTGTTAAATTAGGATGTATATACATTTCATTTAGTTCGAATATATTTATTATTATTATTATTATTATTATAAATATAAGTGACCTTGAGAAAGGCAATGAATTTATAAATATAATGAATAATTATTATAATAATAAACAATGTCTTAAAACTGGTTTTATTTGACATTTTACATAATTTGATATATTTTACTTCTGTTATTTATTAAACACTATTATTCATTTTATAAATATAATTAATATAATAATTAATATAATTAATATAATATAATATAATATAATATAATATATAATATAATTAATATAATATAATATAATATAATATAATATAATATAATATAATATAATATAATATAATATAATATAATATAATATAATATAATATAATATAATATAATATAATATAATATATAATATAATATAATATAATATAATATAATATAATATAATATAATATTATATTATATAATATAATATAATATAATATAATATAATATAATATAATATAATATAATATAATATAATATAATTAATATAATATAATATAATATAATATAATATATAATATAATATAATATAATATAATATAATATAATATAATATAATATAATATAATATAATATAATATAATATAATATAATATAATATATGAGATAATATGAAGATTTAGACTCATTTCAGTAGTGAAAATCTAGTGCTTCCAGGCAGACCTCATAATGTGTCACATTATAATATCAAATCTACTTCTCGGAGAGTTTGTCACATATCGACTGACAAGTGGGGCGCTTTGCTAAAATCCAGCGACACTAAAAAACTTTAACTGTTTCCAGGGGAATGCCACGCACGGTTCATATGCGGCAGATCACAGAAAATGGCCACCACAGCTCGCCTGCTCCCATCAATCAAGCCGCAAATGGCTCTTCAGACACTCCCACAATTCATTTTCCAGGGCGCCTTACGTGACCACCATCTTGAAAATAACAAGAGTGAAAAAGAAGGGGAGAGCATAGGGCTTTAAAATCACTGCCAAATGTTCCCTTTTAACAATGGGCTCAAAGCACATCATCGGATAAGAAGCCTGGACGTATCCCAGGTGGACTTCAGCAGCGGGTATGAGGGGGATTTCTTTCGATGTTCCACTTGTTTTCAATTTTTAAGTCCACAGATATTTTCTTCCCTTTTCTATCCACCCTCCCATCAACCCCACACAAACATACACAGGCCTGAATCAGATTTACAACAACTGTCAAAGTCAGGGATGACAGACAAATTCATCTTCTCTTCATGAGTTTACATCCCAGGCATCTGCACTGCTGATCTGGCCTTAACAAGCGCCAGGTCTCTACAAGCTGTCTTTTAAAGTTGATGTTTTTATGGCTGGAGATGAATTGCCCTGTCATGAGAATCTATTTATACAGCAGTTAGAGGGTGGGGCTTTAGTTCCAGGACAGCATGATTTCATGGGCTGAGGTCCCCTTGAAGCATCTGTTAAAATCTGCCTCTGTCAACTCCATGTCTGCACTGGATCCATAAGAGAACTTCTTGTTTCTTTTAAGCTACACCTCGAGCTTACCTTTCTCACGAGCAGCCCTACACCGCTCTTGCATTTGTCAACAAAGGCCAGAAAGGAGAGCAGTTTAACTTGATTGTTCCAATTAGGGGAAATGTATTTGCTTGGTGCGCGAGGTTAGGGAAATGTGTGAGTACATCCGTCACCAGACCAGAGTCTTGCACAACACTGACCAGTGCATGGATCACTCACAACATCCAACTCAAACAAACCATGCAGGCACCAGGCAGGAAGCATGGACTGGCTAAATGAGCCTTAATGGTAACACAGGTTATATTTAGATTGGCTGTAGATGATTATTACTTTATCACTTAAAGAGAGGGAGAAAAGTCATTACCCACACAAGTGACAGTGGAAATAGCATATATATCAGATATATATATATATATCAGTGGCTTGCAATGGTGTTCTGAAATGAGGAGGAAATGTACTCAATTCATACGTAAATTCATGTCCCAGTTACACTTAGTCACATTTCCTGGTTCAATAAACATTACATTATAAACAAATATTACATCATAAAAGTGAAATTGTAATATTCCACAATATAATTGACTATATTTTTTATAAATAATATTTATAAAATAAATATAAATATATGTTATTAATTGGTTTTGGCCTTGGTTTTACATTATAGTGACTTTGTAACGACGTCTTTAGTACCTTTTAAGGGTCTTGAGAGTGAACGGTGCATTGTGCCAATGGAGGCCTTTCAGAGCCATCAGATTTCAACTAAAATATCTTCATTTGTGTTCCGAAGACGAACGGAGGTCCTACGGGTGTCGAACGACATGAGGGTAAGTAATTAATGACAGAATTTTCATTTTTGGGTGAACTAACCCTTTAGTTAAGATTTGTGTATTGCATTAACTTGACAATGTACAATTAACAATGGAAATGTATTTAACACTGACTGTTTAGTTCAATCAAATCTGACATCTGTTAGTTTTTGGATACCAGTTGTCCATTATTAAATTAAAAATGATTAAAATGTTTAAAACAGTAAAAAAAATATTGAAATTGTCATAAAAGTCATAACTGTTGTCAGTAACAAAAATAATTATTCTCTGCATTTCTCCTCTTCTTGCTTCCTAATCTAGTTACCATATCGTTACCATACCATACCTGGCATTGTATATTATGAATATTATTGACACATTGCTTTCTTGTAAATTGCTCTGGATAAAAGCATCTGCTAAATGCATGAAAATGTAAATGCAAGTTACTTTTGGTTTGTCAAAACACAGCTTAAAGCATGTTACAAATAAAATAAACACCCATGAATATCTAAAGGTTTGATTTCAGTAAACTAATGATGAAATAAGTGTGTAATACGTTTCCTGTTTGTACAGCTTTATAGTACACGTGATCTGCCACCATATGATCCAGTCAGGATTTAGCCAAGAAAAACACGATATCAGATGAAATGTGCAAATCACACTTTTTGAGCAGCTAAAAGTATGAGTAACTTCATGATGTCTGGTTTTCTAAAATTGTCATTTGAGTCAGTTGCCTGTGTCCTTGTCAAACTTTAAAATTCAAAAACAGTGATCTGCCTTGAGATGTGAAAATGACAGCAAAGCGCTCATGAATGCAGCCAGCCCCTCAACGGCAGATGAAACTGACTCCATGACTTTGCCATGGAGGGAGTTTGTGCTGCAATTCATCTTAAAATGGATTGCTCTGTCACCTCCACTAACACTTACTGAGAGCACCCATCAATACTTTTTGTCAAAAGCTGCACACTAGGTAAGATGTACCATCAATCACTATTTACATAAAATGCAAAAAAAGGCTCTCCGTAGGCAAGGCTGCTAGAGGTTGATTTTACCTGGAAAGCTTTTCTAAGGACATGGGTCAGCATGTGCTGACAGACAGCAAATAGAGAAATGTTGTCAAAACTATGTCAGTCATGAGCACATAACTTGGAAAAAAAAGATCTGTTTATTCACAATGAAACTACTACTGTCAATTAGCTTTCTGTGTTGAGCCAAGAGCTTTTCATCACTGCTTTTCAAGCATACAAAAAGAAAACTGCACAAACTATATTTATTCACCCAATGTTTACAGTGACCTGTCACACTGTTTAAAGCAGAACTGAAAAACTGAACCGGGATTGAATGAAAAGAAGAAAATGACATATTAACAAATGTCAGAAATGTATACCGATCATGATTAGTTCACTCAGAAAAACTTCATGAGTATCTGTGCAGTTTCAACACAAGCTCTCGAGAGAAACCAACATGGCTCAATGTTAAAGATAGCCACAGACGTAGGATGAAAGATGGCTCCCCTAGTCCTCCCAGCCAGGACCTGCCTCACAATGTTTGGACAAGTGCAGAAAGTTGGGGGAAATAAATATTTCAGCTCTCTGCAGGCTCTCGAACCCATTCAGATATGTCTGTAAATAAGCCGTATTTGATATGAAACACACGCTGGCCGTAACTTGTGGTGGAGCGCTTCAGATGTTTGTCACGCTGAATGTGCGCTTTAACACCATCTATGACTGATGAGTGATTTACCATGCTTGTATAACGTCCAACCCTCCCACACCGATCTCATGACATCACACACAGTGCCGTGACAGCCATCCGAGACATAGAGCCGCGCTCGGGGACGCAGCCAACCGCCGCTTCTCCATGCTTCACTGTAAACAGTTTGGACAAATATTGAGAGCGTTCATTAATTTATAAGTATGTCTGTGTAGTTTTTGGACCTGGGCCTCCACTTATTTGATACAGTGACATGCAAAGCTTTCCATTAGATTTGCGTCTATCAGCGGCAGTGCAAAGAAAACATTCACTAAGTCAAAGTGACGCTGTTCGTTCCAAGCCGTGGGACGCCGTTGGAAAAGCCGCTACAAATTCTTCGTAATAGAAACATACAGGTTTGCGAAAGAAAAACACCTTCATATTCATACACAAACACATAAGCACACACATATACATACACAACTCCCTGTCTGTTTTTCGCGCACACACACTGAATTCAATTTGGAAACCATCATCTAGCTGCAGAGAGGCGGACAGGAAAGTCATATTGGTATAATGCTCATATTATCAATCATCTTGACGTTTTATTGGCTTTATCACTGTACATGCCATTAAAATGATGTCTGGCTCAGACTGTCAGGGGCGAACATTAAACAGACCAGGATTAAAATGCACATCTCGAACAAGTCTCCCTCTCCCTCTTAAATGACTTCCCAGTCAACAGCACAAGCCGCTTTAGCCTTTGAGAAATGCACCAGGTGTTATAAGTCAACACTTTCAGTGACAGGCCGATAGCGTCAGATTTACAGAGATGCAAAATCTCTTCTGGATTCATCTACTGCTGCATTAAAAAAAAAATGACAGCGAGTAAAGCGGAGAGTTATGAACTACTGGATCTCCTTTAACATGTGCGCTCCTCATCAAAAGTCAATAGCCAACTCTTCAGGAACCGGACTGATATGCTAATAATGGTGCTCATAAGAAAACATTAGTATTACTACTTGCACCATTAAAAGTCATTTTGGTGGTTTGCAGAACTGTGAGCAAAGTAAATATCCATAATTCAATGGATCTTGACAGTTAAAAGCTTGTAAATGGACGTTTAAATGCTACCGCTGTAGCCAAGCTGGCAATACACTATAAATACACTGAATAATTCTACTTTACAGCGTTTAATCAGAGGTGGGGTTCGAAATACAGAGATCCAGAGCAATGGTCAAATGCACTAACACAGATATTAAAACTTGCTTTTAAGCAATACAAAACTATTATCGACTTATTTGGGTTAAATGACACTTAAGGTGACCACAATAAAGAAAAGGATAAACCTTTTAAAACTTGTTTGTAGTCTTAGTAATATCTTGAATATATGTAAGCGCAAACTTACTAAGGTATTCACATTATTGTATCATACATTTTAAGTGTTTTTTAATAAATTACTAGATAATAGGACAAAAAAATAAAAAATTTCACATTGTACACTGTAAAAAAGTATTTTTGTTGTAAGTAAAGCAAAGACTATTGGAGTACCTTTTACAAGACACATGAAGTATATTTTACTATTTCAGGTTTTTTTCAGGTTTGTTTGTTTGTTTTTTACTTCAAAAATTACTTAAAGGGTTAGTTCACCCAAAAATGAAAATTCTGTCATTAATTACTCACCCTCATGTCGTTCGACACCCGTGAGACCGATTCGGAACACAAATGAAGATATTTTTGTTGAAAGCTGATGGCTGAGAAAGGCTTCAGATAGGCCTCCATTGGCATTCAGTACATTAATACTCCCAAGACCCATAAAAGGCACGTCGTTACAAAGTCCATCTCACCACAGTGGCTCTACAATAATTTTACGATGCGACGACAATAGTTTTTGTGCGCAAAAAAAAATCAAAATAACACCTTTATCCAACTTGTTATTGTCTTCCGTGTGTGCCTCCACGACGCATGCGCGAGAATATGACACAGATCCGGCGTTCGGACAGATGACCCAGAAGCGATTTGTTTACAAGCAGAGGAAGACGCGCGTGTCTAAGCTGTTGGATTCTACATTGATCGTGCTTTAGGTCTCGGCGTAGTTCTCAAAATGGGGCTTAAGTGTGCATTTCATGGATTCCCGAACGCCGGCGCTACGTCATATTCTCGCACAGGTCTTACGGGTGTCGAACGACATGAGGGTGAGTAATTAATGACAGAATATTCATTTTTGGGTGAACTAAACCTTTAAAACTAAGTAGCCGTGTTTCTATCACCCTTCAAATTGCGCAAATTGAAAATACGGCCAATGGAAACACGTCAATTTCACAAAAACTCCCATCTAAATCGCAAAAAAGTTTGTTTTTGAGGTGGTTTTTCAGGCAATTTGAAAAAGGAAGGTTTCGCAAACCTGCAATGGAAACTTTCTTCTCGAATTTCTTTATTTAAAAAAAGACAAAAGAAAATGCCATAATTTATCAAGGCCTCAAAGAAGATACGAGGGAGAAACATCCAGAAACACCGGGCACCGAGTATAAAGGGATTTCCTTGCCATGCTTGGATTACACGCCTACGTCTCCTTCAATTAAAAATAATGGCTAGTGCCGTGGCTGGGATATATGTAAACCTACCAACATTCGTTGCCATGATTTTTGGAATGAAAAAAAATTAAGTTTTAGTCACAGTATTCATTTTGCAAGTTTTTTATCGACATTTAGAAAATATCGCAAAAGGTTTAGCTATTGTCACATCTGCTTGTTTTAGGGACCCGATTGGGCCAGAATCATCTCAACCAATGGTATGAGTTTAGGGGCGGGAATAGCCGTTTTTCTGAACAATGGCAACTTGGTGAGAGTTTGAAACTTCAGCCGTCATTATTCATGCAATTTTGTTTGGTGCCTCTAGCAATGGAGAAATTATCCACTTCAACTTTAAAATGAAGAGCAGATGAAGTACAGCCATTAAAATAATCTGATTACACATCTAAATCTCACACATCTGCTTTGGAAAACAAGATATTAATTTAAAAGCCAACGAGCTACGCCTCTTCCAAAAGCATTCTATAAATAGTGAGGCCCATTCCGTCTCTTCGCTCTCCATCCCAGTGCAAAGCAGTCGCTCCAGGCAACTCATCAATACTGCACTGCTGCACAAAAGATGCCCAGTTCATCTTACTTGTAATCTGGTGAAAATCTCCTTTTGTGAGGGAGCACTTCACATGCACTCATGAAATATGTTATTGTGTCTATCCTCGTCCCTGGCGAACAATGTTGCCTTTCTGTTGCCGATCGAAGCCTAGAGACACCCTTCACACTCACTCAATGGACTCCAGTCACTAAACATTAAGCATCACATCTTTGGACCATATTAAAATAATTATGACATCACTCTTCTGGCATATTTCTGCACAAAGAGGACAAGCGCATATTTTTGCCCACAGTTGAATGTGGAGGAAGAGGCCCAGCTGAACAAACTCAAAGTCCTGTTTAATATCCAAAGCTCTTCTAGTTTCAGTTAAATATAAAATGATCTATGGGCCGCAGTGCTCTAGATGGAGAGCCTTGTTGCATCATTCCCCTTAATTCCATTCATGAGTCTTTCCCCTTCTCTTTTTTGGCTTGTGTCACATTTCTCCATTATTCATTGTGTTGGGTGAAAGATGGATTCACTAGGATAATGCATCAGTTCCAGCTTTCCACTCTAAAGGGACTAGCACATAATAATGTGCATGAACAAGGGCAGGCGATGATATTTGTCTTCATGTTGAAACAAAGGAACATTATTTAGATGTGCTTAATGTGAATACAGAGTTGATCCAAGACCATCAATGTGGGCAAATGGATCGAGACGCCAAGGCTTAGAAATTGCTTCAAGATTTTTCTTTGCTTTTAACTGTTGTTGTCATGATTCCAAAATTTCATTAGTTGATATAAAAACCTGATAATAGAAATACAATTTCCTATTCCGACACTACAGCAAAATCTACAATGCTATTTGAGAAATATTTATATGTAATATTTATATTAATATACAACCCCAATTCCAGAAAAATAGGGACATTTTGTAAAATGTAATAAAATCAATAAAATCACAAATCTGTGATTTATTCATTCTCTTTAACCTTTATTTAACCCTTTAGGCCATGAAGGCATTTTTAGAGTGGCATACACAAAAGTAAAGACTCATAACTCCAAAACTATAGTCAAATGGTTGGTATTGTTTGATAGAAAACCTTTTACAATTTTTGAAAATGAAAAATCATTACATTTGGACATTCTCATGCTGAGAAACTGTTGATAAAAGACAAAAAAAAAGTGCACTCAAGGGTGTTTTTACATATCTTTCTTATTTGACATGCAATAACTCAGAAAGGAAATAAGATAAGAGGACAATTCTTTTTTGGATAAAATGTTGTGGTGATAGCATAAGTAATCAAAAGTTACCAAGGTAGCCTTTTTGTCTAGCCGAGCGTCCAAAAACCTTTCCAAACAAGTGTTTCCGGTTTCGCGGAGGAATATCAATAGATAGATATAAGTGACGAATTACGGTGAATTTTGGCTCTTTTTAATAATGAGAATGTGCTGTAAAATAATAAATGATGGGCCATCTATGATCTATGGATATTTCATGAAGTTACGAGCTAAAACGCTTTTTAAGCTAAAAGGGGGCGATTTCGGATTCAACCTTTGTGTCTGTGGTACAATCCGAAAGAGACTCCCGCCAATAACATGAAAGCTGATTGGCTGCAATATAAAAAGCGAAAGAAAGAACTTCAACACCTCAGAATAAAAATAAAACACACACACACACTCTCTAAAGCGCTGCGGAAGAATTTCAATGAGCATTAGAGGTAGCGTAACATGGACGTAGGAAAATTAAGACCCGTTTAAAATTATTTAAGACCTAGAACGTAATACTTCAGGGAATTTATGACTTTTTAAGGCTTAAAAAGTTGATTTTGCAATTTAAGACTTTTTTTGTACTTTTTAAGACCCCACGGAAACCCTGTGAAATATATACATACATACACATATCGAATTTGAATTGTAATAACATTTAACAGAATTTACGGTGGATGACAACAGAGGAATATAATTGATCCAACATTTTCTGCCACCATGGTATCTTTTGGAATCTAAAAGGCAATTCGGAAGAGTGCACAACCTTCAACATGTCACCTTTCACCTGAAGAGAAAGGGGGGGGGGGGGGTTACACAAATTTCCGTCTGTTCATTCTTGCTACTGATGGGCAGACACACACTGAGGAAAACCAAACAGTGTGTGTAGGGATTAGAGATGCAGGAGGTGTCCAGGTCGGTGGGGGTAGTGAGTGTGAAGAGAGGTGGGGTGAGGAGGGGATGTAGTGAACCCTCGTTTGGGATTTGAGAGGATGCTCCCCCTCAGATGCGCTGGAGGGCTTCCCCTGAGATAACGAGAGGCCTCTTGCTGAGCCGCTGGGAGAAACATCCACCGCATGTGTCCAAAGAATAACAGCACCTCCACAGGAGCTTCAGCCAGAACGCTTTCAGCACGGCGAGAGAAGGGCAGGATGAGAAATAACACCTCTCAATGAACACAAGTCAGATTTGAGGGTGGGGGCTCAAAGCTTAAAACTCAGATTGAAGATCTGTCTACCTGAAGTGGACAGTTGGATAAGAGCACTCATGAATAAAGTGATACGCATATGAATACAGTTGTAACTGTCTCTTGTTATAACCCCTATAAAAGGGTTGGGCGTATCATTTATTCGCCCTCATGTCATTACAAACCCTATGACTTTCTTCTGTGGAACACAAAAAAGACATTTAGAAGAATGTCCATGCTACTCTGTCTCATTCAATGAAAGTGGCCAGTGACTGTCAAGATCCACATAGGACAAAAAGCATCATAAAAACAGTACGACTCAACTACTATCTTCTAAAACCATATAATAGGCTCTGATTGAGAAACAGACCAGAATGCAAGTCATTATATGGAAAAGAGCAGCTTTGACATCTGCTGTAAATAACTCATTTTGCATTCCACAGAAGAAATGAAACAGATTTTTCTTTTTTTGTGTGAAATCCCTTTAAAAATGGAACTCTTAACACATTAGACACTTTCATGGTCTCCTGTTTGACTTTCACATGAATCGCAAATCACTCCTGACTAAATGTTTGATGTAATAGTATTTCCATGTACGTTTGATCCAGAGATTATGCCAGCAGAAGTTTAGTCTGATGAAACAGTGAAAGCACTCTCTTCCACAGAGAAAGTGGTAATGCAATGCAGCACATTATGAAATGCATTATCATTTCAGACAGTTACTTTAGCAACTGCAAAATGGCACTAACAAGTCATCCAACAGTAACCTCTAAGTGAAGAGAAAAGATCCTCTCCTTCTTAATAAATGATTTAGCAACAGAAGTACAGAGATTCTAAACATAAAATAAGAGGCTGAGTTATGAGCAGAGTGAAGCGAAACTCAATATACTGTCATCCGATACCACGCCAATTCCAATCACCCGCAGTTCAAGCAAAATTCCATTTTTACCTTATTCATTCTGCATGTTTCATTAATACTTGTCACGCCCTCATAAGAAATCTGGCCGTCGTTTCGTAGCTTCCGGATATTCTTTTCATTTTTAGCACCTCCAGCTACCTCCCATTGGTTTTACAACTTCAAAACACACCTCATGAAAAAATCAGGAGTTATCTGACATGTGTCCCCCTACCCGGATGGCATGCCAACACCAAAGGCCAGCATTGATTTTCTGTAAAGCAGGGCCGGATTAGCCCCCTTTAGGGCTCAGCTGCCTCAGCACGGCCTGAGGGGCTGCTATAAAGCTAATAATTAATTTAAACTGCCTGCCTGGCCTGTCGAAGGATCCACATTTGCAACACACCACCAACCGGTTGTGACTACAATTCTATAGAGAGAACACGGCATTTATATCTCTAGCAAGCTGGACTAAGATGTTTGGGTCATGATGTGTAACTTCGCAAAATGACCTAGTGATGCACACTGCACAGCATGACTTATTTCTAGGCAGTAATGGCCTTTCGAAATAAATCAAGATGCAACTCCACTATATTATTCTTCATATTGCACTGAATCAAACTCTACAAATGATTCAAGAAAAACAGAGCAACATGTATTGAACTTTCTAACACACTGACATGGCGAAGTGAAACACAACGTCGCACCCCAAACAGCTCAAAGCACCCAATTCTTTACACTGAATGACAAGCTTTGAAGCCATAATGTCCTCAGCATGGTCTTATCGAGGGCTGAAAGCACAGAAGCGCAGTTCAAACACAAGGAGGTAGAACTTTCTTCGGCCTAGACCTCTGTTTGATGGGTGTTACATCTACAGAATAAGTTCTAATAAGTAGCTCTCAAAGTAAAAGAAAATATGACCCAGGGGCCAAATTCATGAAAATCTTCTTAGAAATGTGTTCATAAGATCATTCATAAGTGGAATTCTCAAATATATTAAGAACAACTTATTTGTTTTTCTTAAGAAGAAAATGGCAGGCGTACGGTTATCTGATTGTATGGAGGTACAGAAAACTTGCTGATCAACTCAAAAAATATCTCACAGGGCACGGTTAGCAAATTATTGTAATAAATGTAATAAACATACACACAATTTCCATTGCGACTGGCTTGACGCGAGTTTGCGTTTAATGTGCCATGTATTTTAAATAGTTGCTTTAATGTGTCTCAGGATGAAGCGGTCTATTGCATTGATTTGTGCTCCATCTTTCTTGAGCTCCCTAGTCAAGAGTTACAGTTTTGCATTTTACATTATTTGTCAAAGGCATGCCAGTATTTGTGCAGATAGAAACTAATATGTATTTGTAGCTAAGGTTATGTTGTAATGCTTAATATTTGGGGGAAAAAATACTTTTGGGCATTTTGGGTGGAGTTTATCCTAACTTTAAGAGGGTATTTACTGTGATTTCTAAGAACATTCTTTTCAGGAATTCATACATTGTCTTTAGAACACATACAGCCTCAAATCACATTTGGGTAAGCCTACGTTTTTGGTACGTGTTGGTTCCTAAGTAAAATCTGGGTTCTGAAGCAAAACCATGATTAGGATGCTGCCTTAGAAGAGAGATGACTATGTAGGGTAGTAGGCAGCTCACTATGTTGTGAAACTATGAATATGTAATTTTTTCTAAACCAAGAGCTGACAGGAACAGACAGTCCATGTCACAGGTCTATGAAATCTCTTCCTTCCCTTCAGTGCCAGCGAGGGCTCTTGCAGCAAGGTCCGTTAAAGGGATTGCACCTGAACCCCTTTATCTTATTGACTCACAAACTCTCCTCAGATCAGACGCATACTGCCGATGTAGGGGCAGTCTAGGCTGTCTGTCTGAGAAAGTAGGCTCATGAGGATATCCTGCCTCCTCCCTCTCCGCCTATGTTAGGCATTTTGAAGCCTCACGCTCTCTCAGTTCTGAAACAGACTCTGAAGACAGACCCAGACACAAAAAGACAACTCTTTACTCAGGACCAAAGCAGTCTCAGAGCCGAGGGGGAAAATGCCTTAAACACCACCAAATATCCAGATAATAGCAGACTCCTGCCTGAGATGTAAACAATATCTGTTTGCCTCATAGGTGACTGATGTGACTATTTTTTTTTTTTTTACCAGGATGTGGTATATGGGTAAAAGGTACACTGTAAAAAATGAACCACGGGTCTTGTAATTTTTACAAAATAAATTGTGTATATTTTCTTAATAAAATTGTGGTTCAGTGTTGTATAGAAAATATTGAGAACATTTCACAAAACAAAAAAAAACAAGAGAAACATTTTCCAATTTTATAAGAAAATTTAAACAATTTTGAGGCTTGAATTGAGGAACCGATTAAGTTGATAAAATTAAGGGAAAAAAGGCTACCAATTAGAGAATTAGCCCAATAGTGCAGTTTTTTTTAGAGACACCATTGTTAGTTCCCAGCATGCTTTGCATATGGCTGGAAATGGAAAGTTAATATTGAAATTAAGTGTTATTGTATGTGTTTTTGAGTGAAGGGAAACATCTGTTAATGTTTAATGTTCAGTTATGTTTGACATTTGAAAAAGTTTCTTTATGTTGACGTTTTGACCGTTAACATTGTGCAGTAGAGTAGATCTTATGGTTAAGGTTGTGGATAACTGCATGTATACTAATATTATAAAGCATGTTGCTTTGTTCAATGAGCAATAACTTTGCTAATGCCAGTGCAATAACCAGTTTGTTTCTGCTTGTGCTGTGCTGTGCTAGCAGCATACAGTCTATAAATTGTATAACGTAACTCAAAGTCAAATATAAACAGGTCATTTCCACTGTAAAATCCAACAGTTGTTCTTACTAAGACTTTTTAAGTAAACTTTACTTAATGTCCAATAATTTGTTGAACTTACTTAAAACAATTAAGTAATCTGAACTATTTGCATGCTATGCCTTCGTTACTTAGAAAACTCAAGTAAACATTACTTGACTGGTTTGAGTACCATTTTGCCAAAGCAAAAAAACAAGCAGGCGGACGGTCGGGCAAAGTGTTTTTGAGGTGGTGCAATTTTGTATAGACTTATCACTCATTTCCTCCACTTCCTCTCACCACAATTGTGATTAGTGTTCCCTTTGGTTGGACACTTGGAACTTCATTCATATTATAGTAATTAACTTCCTATTAATTCAGCAATGCAACAAGAAATCATAGTTGTATGATTTCAAAAGAAGGGAAGTAATATGTATATATGTATATGTATATATATATATATATATATATATATATATATATATATATATATATATATATATATATATATATATATATATATATATATATATATATATATATATATATATATATATATATATATATATATATATATATATATATATATAAATAATATTTGTCAATTAACGATGTATAACATAACTATATTTAATGTCAAATAATGATCTTTTAACATTATTTTTGCTAATATTTATGGCATAACCATTCTATTGAGTTGATATAATCCCTCTATATTTGTCACAATATAATTCGACCATGCTTGAGTGTGTCACACACAGACTTCAACATTCAGCATGCAAAACACAACAATGGTAACAGGGATTTTTTTATCAAATAGACAAATAGTAAAATAAAGCTAAAAATAGTAAAACGAAGCAATTAATTTATTCATGCCACAATGCACTCTGGGAGTAGGCTACACTTCCTCAGATCCCAGATAGAATTAAGTTGAAGTAAGAACAGCTTAATGCAATTAAGTAATGCTTACTTAATTGTTTTTAGTACCTGTAGACTATTGATAAGTAATAAATAAGTGTTGAATGGAGTTCAGTTGTTGCTTTTTGTCTTCACTTATTTTTTTAAGTTCAGCTTACTTGAGAATTTTAAGGCAATCGGTTTCCTAATATTTTCCTAGTAATGTGAGCACTAATAACAAGTTAACATAACTAATAATTTTGAGTTAAGTATACTTCATTAACAAGTTTTCTGTACAAATTTTGTTAAGTTTAGCCGACAAAAAAATAATACTCTACTTTACTTGAAAATTTTAAGGCAATCGGTTTCCTCACTTTTTCTAAGTAAAGTCAATTTATTATGTTTTATAGTGTAATTTATACCCTTTTTTTAAAGTCAACTTAAAATAAATAAGCACATTTGACTAAAACATACTAAATTAATTGTTTCATAGACTAAATAATTTAGGATATTTTACATCAGAGATTTTACATTTACATTTGTATTTATTCAGGTAGATTCCATTAAAGAAACCAAGCCTTAAAAACTACTCAAAAATATTAGGCCCATGTGTAATATTGTTACCATATTTTTTTTAAGTAAATAGCACATACCACTTTTTACAGTGTAGTAAACCTTCCAACAATGTATATTTGTATTGTTACTCCAGTAAAGTTTATTCAAGTTAAATCATTCTAAATTCATGTTCATGATCAATACTATTTAGTGGCATAAGTTTTGTATCTGATGGCCATTAAAAAACTTTTTAAAAAACTGCCATCTCAGATGCTGGCTGATTTCAAGTATGTCAAAGAAGTGCGGCAGTCGTAATATATTGACTTTAAATCTTATGCATTTTGCATGTCATAATGTATGATAACTTAATCACATAATAGTATGTTGACTGAATTTTAGATATATAACTATAAAAAAGAAACAATATTAACAGTAGTTTAAAAACGTATGTGATTACAATACATACAATTAATTAACAATATAAAAATGTTGTGAATATCATTAGTCAAAAGAATCCTTTTAATTATAATTAATTTGGCATTTTAAATATATAATGCAATGATGTTCAATTGTTCTGTACTGTTAAAATTAATACATAAATAAATAAATAAAATACCAAACTTTCAGCGTTTTCAAGAAAAAATTATGTACGGTCCATAGTGTGCAACAAAAAAAAAGTTGTTAAACATCATCCATGTAAAATTAATTCAACATTCAGACCTGATTAATTGCTGAGATTGTAATCAATATAATTAACAGAAAAATATTCCAGCAGCTTATATAAAATATGAAAAATGTGAGCTGCTAACTGATTAGATCACAAAACTGAAACTGTAATAAAAAAGATGATTATGATGCACCAATTATTAAAAATGCATATTATTTTCCATTCAATGTACCGTGCAGCACAAACCTGCCTTTTTTAAGGACACACATAGTTGTTACGTGTTTTAGCTGTGAAAAAGCTCTAAATGTGTGGGGGAAATGTGTTGCAGCTGTGTTCAAAATCTGCAGCAGCTGTTTAAACCCCTGTATGGTTTTGGTATGCCGGCCAAGAGAAAAAAAAAACTGGGATGGTGCACGTTTGCAAAGCAAGCGATTTGGATAGTACCCTCTAGTTCATCACTCTCCAGGTGGCACACCACTGTTTAACAGAAATCATAACACTGAGGCTGACTTATTATTCTGGGCAGCAACTGTTACGACAAATATTTTCTAATAACGATGAGTGCTTGGAGGAGTAAATTCCTAATGACAGGGTTCATAGTGTGTTTTATGGTGGCTGGACAAATTCACACAGTGTTAACATTTATCACAGCGCCTGCTAGAGGAACTGCCCCTAAACTTCAAAACATAAGAAGGCGCTACAATCTTCTTTTCAAATCTTGGCAAGATAAAGCCAGCGTATCTGTCTTCGCTTTTCAGAACAGGCTTGCTAGGAGACACTGTGGGAGACAAAGTGTCATGGAGCAAGCACATTGAGAGGATAGTACCGAGAGGGAATCCTTTGTTCCATTTCCAAACTGCTAACCTTCTTTTTTCCCCCCTCTCTCTCCCTTTGGGAAACGTCCAGGGGGAAGTTAAAGTATGGCAGACTCTTTTTTTGCTTCAAAGCACTAATAAGTTCCATGCCTCCGAGTTGCTTACATCATTAATCAGGAAGATGGCTTTGCGTGATAAAGGACATAAACTGGCAGCGAACCACAAACTAACACAGATTTAACGTTAGACCTGTTGCTGGGTTCATACCAGCAGCCCAGATGCCAGTCGTTGGTTGCAGCCCAGCGCTCCCGTCACAGGTCAACCATGCATCAGAATACCGCCTTACTAAACATGTCAGCGATGCATTAAACATCCTTCTTCATTAGCATGATGTTAAAGCCATTTGTGGATTAACTTTTACGATAATCAATCAACATGAATGAGAAGCTAAACGTGCAGCGATATTGACGGAGCGCTTTCGAGAGCGAAGAGAGAATGATGTCTAACTCGTTTGTTTCTAAACATGTCAAAACAGAGGAAGGGAGTCAGGCATGTCTGCCATGCAGGGCCCCATCAGGTCAGGCTATAAAAATCCATCACTGGGTTTGTGCTCTGCTAAAGCGCTAAGGAAACATATTGTAGATTTTAAGAGCCTTTTTATTCAGCCAGACTGTGTACTAAAACTAATTGGATTTCTGTCAATGGAAAAATATATCCCTGGGAAGACTTTGAACTACATAACGCTGACAGTACAACAGCCCATGAGGGACCGACCCTTCCTCGATGCCAAACGTGAGGGAGGAAAATTAAACCAACGGTCAACATAAAATATTAAAATAGCACAGTATCGAGTTTTTGAAAAATGATGTCAGACTCACTCATTAGGTTCACCAACACAGTGAATTAAGCTACATTTAGTGGGTGATAATTGAAATCATAGCTGTAGTCATTACCGCTGACATGTCTCTAAATAATACCCTATAAATTTCCCCTCCGTTTTTGGGGGGCTCTGTGACAGCTGGCAGGGCCTGAGAAAAATAAAGTACAGAAACTATTATTCTCCCCTGTGTGACCGGCCTTCCTATTCTCTCTTCCTTAAAGCCAATAAAACGTCAGCTTTTATTCTACCCCTCCAAAGTGCTGGCTGGATGTCAGCTCTCCTCTCTAAAGCCCTGCCACAGAAAACTGAGGGCCTGTAAATCACTATGTCACAGGCACACCATCCGTCTTCGGGTATACAATAAAACAGGGATGCAGTTATAGAGAGAATGACGCCCGTGCCCAATATATATTTAATTTGAACAAAAAGAGAACATAAAGATGTTCCCTTCAATTCAAGACCAACGGTTTGAGATGTGCCTGGAGGGGCCTTGCAGCGTGTTTGAAAAGATATTTGGCTGATGGAAATGTTGATAATGATTTAAAGATAATTCTTTTGCCATCAGGTCTCTTTTGTTGCTCCGTAACAGCGGAACTGTGATTTATGCTACGGTTGAGACTGCACTCGTGGAATAGAGCGATTTTTTTGGCATCAGGCTGCCGAATATTTATTGGGATTTCCGATAGGTAAAGACGAAATTGGAACGTCACACAAAATCATTTCGTACTTAACTGGATTTTTTTTTTGGAATAAACATCTACAACAATGAAGCCATTCATTTATTTGAGATGTCAGAGCAGCAGTCTTGAGAGCATTATTTCAAAACCAAAGTACACAAGTCAGCAGTCAGAACTGACATTTACAATCTAGGTGGTTTGTGAGATAAACACAGGGTGATTAGTGATCGTTTGACAAAGCAGAGACCTTTCCACCACTCAAACACAGAATGTTCCTGGAAAGTTACATTAGAAATGAGATTTAGAGACATCTTGTTATAACAACATGTACAAGTAAGCATCTTGAAAGCTTTTCTTATTTAGTGGGTTCATAAACCTGCGGTTCATGTCCAAACACTAGCATCAGTCTGTGCGTTCATACCTGGGCTTTAACTTCTGCCAGCCAGACGGGACAGAAGGACAGACCTCTAAATGAACACCATATTGCTGCGGTTTGGCAGTAACGTGTGGAAGAAAAATGTTTTTTATCAGATATAAGATTGTCATCTTACCAAAATACAGAAAGCATGATTTGCCCGCAAGAACTTTTCAAAACTAATTTGGTAGGACTTGATGTTCCCCTCTTGTTGGCCAGCCGGACAGAAGACAGCGCCTGTTGTGGCGGGCGCATAAATATTGCACATCAACTGGATTTTACTCTTCCCGGGGCAATCAAATACAGATCTGTTTACACATAGAGCAGGAAAAAACTGCCACGCAAAAGAGGCGAGGACGTGTGGCTCCTCAATTTAAGGCCATCTACATTAGAAACGGCTGGAAATACCAAGACAAGACGAGGACAACCATTCTTGTTGCTGTTGAAAAAGAAAATAGCAAAGATGAATAATAACTGGAACTAAATAACACTACGAGAATATGCCAGTGAGTTACACAATCGAGCTACAGTGGGTTTTGCGTAGTTGAGCTAAAGTCCGTCTGTCCAAGTACACAACACAATATGTAATATTTAAAAGGATACACATGGCAGATCATGGATGTCTTTCGCAGCAAAAGCACAACCCAGAGGCCTACAGTAGTCTGATTATTGTGTATACATTCTGGACAAAGCTAGGTCTGTTAGTCTGACTGGTGCGATACTTAAATTACTGCTATTAATCCGACTAAAGTTGAACTTTTAAAGTCCATGTATTTAATGACTAGCGCACAACAAAGCATAAATCAGAGATTTCATGAAAGAATGATGCCGATACAGGTCAGGCTCAAAAATATACGGTGATTTCGGTCAAGAAGATTCTCTCTTTCGTTTAATGTCATGTTTACTTTGACCTCGAAATAATTTCCTTCAGAATAACTGGGTCATATCTTCACGGTGGAACAAAGACGCACAAAAACCCCAGACTAAACTTATTTAAATTATCCATTAGCAAAGCACCAAGTAACAAACATGTCAACTATAATGCATCCAAAATGGTTTCTCTGTATTCTCACAATTGTGCCTGTCAGCTCATCCCCTCTTGAAGCAATCACAGAGGTACAAATTTGCTCAGAGAAATTAAATGAGATTTTATTGCTTCATAGTTGATATATAAGAGCGACGCTCTGAATGGAAATGCATAAATTTCATTTCTGCCACTTGCGCTCGTCTAACAAACCAGACAGGGGGGCTAAAAAAAGGCAGCATCCTCTTCTAATGCAAGCCAAACAGTCAGGGCTGTTCCCAAAAATTAGTGCTAAATAAGTCTGATAGATCAGATATGGAAAATTCTCATTTCTACGAAAGCATCAATTTCCATACCCTCGGCGAGCTAAGTGATTTGACGACTTCATTTCGACAGTTTCTCCCTCGTACTCTTAACTGACATTTTATCTACATACTGGCACAGCCGCAGATTGAACACACCCGGAAGACAATGACAGGCCCTTCTACCGTTGTCACTTCTCATTTTGGAGGAGAGTGATGCGTTTTACTGGCTTATGCCAATAATAGCCCCATCAAAAAGGAGACTCCACCTTGCTCTGATGTTGAGGGAGCACTTCATGTCGCAGGCTCTCATTTGTCAATTAACAGGAGCCTTCTGGTGTTGGCGCGCGGGGGCTTGAAAGACAAAGTCTCGCCCATGACGAATGAAGAGAGACAGATGAGTGAAGCATGAGCTGGAGTGTAATACTATAATGTGCTTTAGATATGAATATAAAACGACGTTGCTGACAGTCCATACAAGGTTATATTTCATTTCTCGGTGTACCCAGCCACCGTACTTTGTCTTCTTTGTTCCGTTTTCATCAGACTACTTGCATCTCAATGTGACAGGCTGTCTGCATTTGAAAGTGGCTCTATTTGAAAATGCAAGTTAGCATATTTGATTTGCCTTCAAGACATATACGCAGGTGAGCACTGGTTTTTGTTTGAGTTAATGTGGAAACTCTTATGCATTGGATGATAACTACAGCCGTCTCTTAATTTCAAAATAACTTCTGTCCAGCTGTGTTTTTAGGAGAATCATTTTAAATTCTGTTGGATGTTTGGAGGTTTATACAACTTATAACGGTTTCTCTTTGAAATATATTCTCCTTGATTTGGCTGTTGGCTCATATGTAAGGTGGCGTAATAAACTGAATCTGATGACAGACAGACTGTCGGACCTCGCAGACCGAAAGTGACACCGGGGAGAGAGGAATTCACGGCCGCTTTGTACCTCTGCATGACTGAGGGCCATCATATTTACCCCTCGTCTGGACAGGACCAGACAAGACAATAACATTCCCTTTGCTTTCACCATCCACTTCCCACAAAGCCATGCATGTCTAGGACACTGGAGGGGACACTTTGACAGCAATCCCCAACCTGGGATTACTCCTCCTGTCTATGATCTAATACCAAAGGTAACATGTCACCTTCACACCAACTCAACGTTAAAACCACACAAAAGGCACCTAGCGAAAAGTGTGATAAACCGAATGTGATTTTACATGCGTGTTTGCAAATATTCTCTCTGACACCTCTCACATCAGGTAACATAGCCTGTGAATGCACTCAATGTTTTTGCACTGTGGTACATCAGTGTATCTGTGACTACTTTGTCTGCTTACCGAATATTCTCAAAACAATGGCTCAAATTAATTTTCCTTTCACAGATACAACATAAAATATAGTTAAATATACATTATGATACATTTACAATGAATTTGGCAGTCTGAGAATTGGTAGAGTGTCAAATGATAACAGATCTTTAATTTTTGAGTGAACTGTCCCTTTTTATAAGTGAATAAGGCTTGTTTCGAAAAAATATGGATGGAAGGAACAGGACACAGAAGGAACAGGACGCAGAGGTCTTCTCTTGACACACCTTTTAAATCTGAACTCTTTTTTTGATTGACAAGCAGTGCAATGCAACATTCATGGCAACAGCAGTGCATTAAAGGGTATATTAAAGGGATACCCCACCCATGAAACTTCTGTCATTTATTCACCCTCATGTGGTTCTAAACCTGTCTTCCATGGAACATAAAAAGATATTTTGAAAAACGCTGGAAACCAAACAACACTGGACCCCATTGATTTTTACTAAATGAAAAGAAAAATGCAATTCTGTTATTTCCACAGAAGAACATGTAAATGAACAATGACATAATTTTCATTTTTAGGTGGAGTATCTCTTTACAAGACTTCTCAGAAAGGGATTTACCTTGCAAACTGCCACTAAAAAGCTAATTAAATAAAACCTAAGAATCTAAAACAGACGGCTAGTCAACTACCGTGACCCATCCAGGATAAACGCTCATTTCTAGATGACCTAAATTGTCTTGTGGCAGCCCTGAGGACAATGAAAGAACCTTTCCATCACTTTGTCATGTTCACATATTTAAGTCCTCATGCTAGAGGGCAGGATGTCTGTCTATTAACTTCTTACTGTGGGGTCTTTGTGTGAACATGGCTGAAGAGGCAGTGAAATCCTGACTGTAGGCCACATCCTCACTTTATTCTGATCACATGCCTCTTTATAAATTAAATTTCACACTGAATGTAACCCTAACCCCTACAAAGCATATGACCAAAACAGCTCCAGTAACAGAACCTTCTGTTCTGCTCAAAGACTCTGTGAAGTGGTATAAAAAAAATTATTTCAGAGCCAGCTTTAACATTCCGCATTTGATATACGTACAGATGTCAGAGAGGGGGGCTTTCTGCTGACAAGCCTTGTTCCCAAATATCATCTTTATTGACAGTGTGATTCTGAGTGAACAAGACTGGGGTTAGTCCGAAACATAAGTGGTGAAAAACCTCACTCGTCTGTGTGCACGTCAGTGCATTGGTAATGTAAGTCATGCAGGGTTTTAACGGAAAGACAATGAAACTGAGCATTCCCATTAATAGGCTATCGATGTTCCCAACTATTCTGGTAATTATCTTACACATAAAAGTAATAAATGATTTGATGATAGCATAACGGTTCAACAAAGGCAATAAACCACAGTGCAAGCAATGCTACTATGTGTATGGTGAAACTATCAGGAAGCATTACGGTTGAAGCTGATGCAATGAGTAGCATTGCAATAAAGAACAAACACAGCACAAAACAAACTACTCACTCATGAATCCAAAGATGGACTAGTTGTACCGATTCCTTCAGTCTTGATCATATATCTGTTCATTATAGCATTTTATATAATTTATGCACATGACAGTTGACCAAATTTGGTGCATGATGCAAAATTACATAAAATTGTATACCTAAACATAGATAATTCTGGGTTCTACAGCGTTCAACGAATGCCAGGTCGCCATTCACAAATGCTCATTAGGAATATTAATGCGCCGATAAGCGTACATTTATGTGCGACACATTGAAGCAGCACAGGATTTGGCAATTATTAATGTGACAGACTCCAGTGCAAAGCGAATCAATTAAATAGAAGAATCCACATTTTCAGCACAGATAACTGCCTCAAGACGACAATTTTCACATGACAAAAAGAGGCCCATTCAGAGTCCTTCAAGGCCTGACAGGTCAAGAAAAGAAGTCTGAAACAAAGGCACCTTATAACCATCATCTCCTCTCTTTTAGTTGTCAGATCAGCTTTGCTAGTCCTGCTGGTGAAATGGCATCCCCCTCCCCAGCTGCCACAAGGTGCTTCTTCATGTCCTGTCAAAGGAATCTTTTATTCTATTTGCTCAGCATTAACATGTCACATTTATTGATCAGGCTTTTTATCTGGCCACAGCATGGCACGCCGCTACTGTACCCGCCGCTCTCTGATGTCTCGATGACACGGCTGACGATGTAATGCACATAATGCATGTATTAAATTGCACTTAATGCAGAGGTGTGACTGTGCGCGCGACAGGTAGATTGAGTCAGAGATGTTGTATGCGGTTGGGATCCTGTCATTTTCGACAATGTTCTAGAATGTTTCACATGATAGAAACATCCTTCACACGAGAACTTTCTCAACCAACTCAAGCTTTTTTCTGTAGGCAAAGGGAGTCTGATATTACATACTCAATAGACAAATATGATATGAATTCTCTGTGGTCAACAGCATCTTAAAGGTCCTAACAGAAGGGTACTAAAAACAGAAGTACACCAAAAAGGAAGTACAAAATCAAAAACACAACAGGTGTGAAAACTACCTATAATGGTTATTCTCCATCTTTACAGAGAGGATAAAGTGGGCCATAACCCTGTTGCAAAACCTAGAGGGAAAAACATGATGTCTCACCCTCCTCAGATCTATATGGGAATCCAGTGTGTGCATAATAGGTGCCATACATGCCATTGTTGTCTTCCATCATCGTGGACCTCCTATTATAATGGCCTGTTAAGAGTTACACTCAGACAAAAGGTAACTTACCTCAGTTGGTTGAAGCTGAGATCTAATCTTCTTGCCAATTCACCATATTTCGCCCCAAGAAAATCTGGAATGTCTTCCCAATCATGCCCAATGCAGGACACCTGCATCAATGCATCAGAGAGAGAAAGAGGGTTTCATTTTTTTTTAGGCGTTATATTTACAGGAAAATTATACATACAAGTACTGAGTAATCTCAGTCTACGGCCCCACTTTATATTAGGTGGACTTAACTACTACGTACTTACATCAAAAAATAAGTACAATGTACTTACTGTGTTCAAATTGTATTGCAAAACACTTTTGCTGATATTGAGGTGGGATACGGGTAAAGTTAAGGACAGGTGTGGTGGTATGGGTAAGTTTAAGGGTAGGGTTTGGTGTAAGGGAAGTGCCAACTGTGTAATTACAAACTACAGAAATTAATTACAGATGTAATTACATGCAGGTATTTTTAAAAATGTAAGTACAATGTAAAAACATGTATGTACACAATAAGTGCATTGTATCAAATGATTAATTCAAATTTTAGTACATAGTAGTTAAGGCCACCTAATATAAAGTGGGTCCCAGTCTACTATAAGGTTAATAATTTACTGTTATAGTAAGTACATGTAATGTGTAACAAAAACACTGTAAAATCAGAAGAGTGTTTCCAGGAAGAGATATCAGTTTCATTACACAGTTGGTACTTTGAATTAATGTTCTTTCAGAAATAGACCTTTTTGAGCTGATGGGGATTTTAAAGGGGTGGTAAAACACATTCTTTCGAAGGCTTGATTGTGTTTGTGGGGTGCACTGTAACATGTGTTCATGCTTCGTTTTTAAAAAATTGCATTATTTTTCATATATTTTACCTTTATTCTACACTTTGGGTAGTATTAGAAACAATGGCGTCAATAACACCATACCAATTTGAGCCCGAATCAGACCCAGACAATTTTAGTGAAGATGATCGAGCAGAACCTCTTCAGTCCTCAAGAGTAAAGACTGCCGATCTACAGTGATCACTACTGAATGGCACAGTTACTTTTGTATTTTTAGAACGATTATAGCCAAATATCTGTCACAAGAACTATTAACCCAAAACGAACACTAAACATTGGCTTTACTATAGTAGCCAAATCAAACACAGAACCATGTTTAGCATGCCTGTAGATAAACGATACATAAAAGCTCTAAGCAAATAATAATTTACACTAATGCCAAGTTCGCTGTTGAGATTTAAAAAAAAGTTTGTAACGATGAATGAGCATTTAACAAACTGGTTTGCAGAGCCAAACAGCGTCGTCATCTGTGTACTTCCTTGCTACAATGTACAATTAACAATACAAACTATTACAGGAAAACACATCGACGAAAAATAAATCATACTTACAGGTTGTGGCCCGTAAACAGCTTCTGTTTTTAAATCCATCTTTCAGGACAAGCCGTTGTGCGAATCCTGCATTGAACTCGCAAAGATTGTGGAAGCTTTCCTCCGTGAAATGTGCAGCGGGAGCCGCGCGCGCCCGTTGTTCATTCACACTGGCAGTGTTTGTCTCGCGCAGCTGAACCGCGGCTCGTGTATTGCAAATACAGACGAATATTGTCCATTATGTCACATTTTCCGGTCTTCTCCTCCGACCCCTGTCTGTCTCGTGCTTTGATTTATGATGGGCAGCATATATCTGCTGCAAATGCGACCTGTTCCCCTCTGTCTCATACACACACGTATAACATGTTGCATGTTAAACGCACTGCAACGCACCCCCATCCCTAGGAAAGCTGAACAAAGTGGACGTGCAATCCGGATGAAAATAACAGCGTGTCGTCGGCATTGCGGCAACAACACTCCAGCCTACTAACTATACCACAACAATGCTTCCCCGCTGCGATACAAAATGGCCTCACCCCCCCTTATTTAATATTCTCGGAGGAGGGGTTTATGTTAATATTGGGGCTGGTGATGTCAGCAACCCTGGAGGAATGTCTTTAGTCCCTACTGGCCGTTTGCTGTAGTCCTTAGAAATTGATTTCTTTAAAAGCAAATATCTCCCTTTGCTTTAAACTTTGAACGTTGTAACTTTGCAGATGTTGTTTATGCTCAAACAGCAACATTACACACTAGCTAAAGTTAGAAAAGTGAAATCGTGGTTTACCACCCCTTTAAAGAAATGTTTGTTATGAAGTTGTTCAGTTCAGCTGTGCATAAACATGTGAAGGCAAATACTTCATATACAGCCAGTGTGTGAATTAAACTACTGTTATTATACTAATTAACAACTATTTAAGCAGTTTATAATAAATATTTAATATTTTTGACAAGAGTTACAAGATTACAAGAAAATGTATTTCAAATGTATCCACCTGCATGACACGTCATGACTTGACAAACATACAAACACATATACACACACACACACACACACACACACACACACACAAACGCACACTTCGGGGCGTTTGGTATCTACTTGAATCCATAATATTGGTCACAGCCTCACAGGACAATGTGTTCGCAATATTTCACTTACCTGACTTCCATTCACCACAACCATTGACTCGTTGTATGCCATTGCCGTTAAATGACAGTTCAAAAAGAAAGAAGCTTCTAACGAGGACCAACAAAAGTTTTATGCTCATAAGACTGAAACGTTTGCGTTATATTTCCAAAATAAACTTTTAATCTACGCTCCGTGTGAAGCTTTACTTCTTCCGCGTGCTCGTGTCAGCTGATCTTAGACGGAAGCACGCGCCACTGTTCGTAATGAGGATGTTTGCCTTGAAAATGATGGTGAGTAGCATGTGGACAGCCTGCCTGTTGAAAAAAGCAGCCGTCTAATCACTGGAAGTTGGAAGTTTCTCCAAAGAATGTGTTTAACATGGTATTCGACGTATTACAATTCAGAAGTCATATTTCACTGTATTATATTTTCACTAATCCTATTGTATTGTATTTCTTCACATCCATGTGTTCGTGTAATAGTTTAAGTTAAAATAACACGTTAAAGCTGTATTGTTATGGTTGTATGACGGGACACACAGAAAGGGAGACGCTCGAGAGCTTGGGAGCGCCATGACGTCACCACGGATCCTCCCATAGGCGGAAGTTTTGGACGCGCAGACAGTGTGGAGACAAGTAGGATTTCTGATCTTATGCTGGCGGCAGCGCACGAATCCTAGAATAATGAAACCCAACGACTTAGTTTGGCTACTAAAATGTGCTTCATAAGACGCCACTGGAAATATATTTATATTGTCATCTCTATAGAAAATAAAGGGATTGTGTCTGTAAATGTTCTCGTATCACATTGGAGCGCGTGTGTAATTTAAGGTAAAGTGGTTCGTCGTGGTCTTTCACCAAACGTAATGATAGAAAATGCTTTGTAATGCATGTTTAACGGATGTAAAGTAATAGCCTGGTTTATTTTAATCATTATTGGTATTATTTTAGATACTAGCCTATGCTTTGAAAGAAAGGAAGCGGACTAAATGACGCTGTTTTCATTTTTTCAAGTAACGTTCGGCTATTTGAGTTTGGCTGAATTTCCGCAATGTAGGCTACTGATGTGAGAGTTTTTCTGAACACTAAAAGTATAATTAATAGCCTAGGATACTGTATTTTTATTGGAACTGATTTTGTGTTGCTTACTTTGACTATGCTGCTTTACCCATCACTTAATGTCAGTAACCCTTTCAAACCCTATTTGTAACTTGAGGTGTAAAAAAAAAAAAAAAACCTGTGTGAAATGTAGCCGAGTGTTATTGTTTATTTTGATAAATCGTAATGTGCGGGTCTCAACTTTGACTAGAACATGTTTTGAGCAAGCACGGGGGTTTCGGGCGCTTTAGGCAGCTCTATAAATGACTATATTTAGTCATGCATAAACATGACGATATGAAATATCTGAAAACACATTTGCATTTAAATAATATCAATTATGACCCTCCAAAATATGTTTCCATTTAAGGGTAATACCGAGTGTTTGGTATCTGGTTCAGAAGCTCATTCGTCATTCAGACAATAAAGAGAACATTTTTGCCCGATGCTGGAAATTTATGGTTACCCTTCTCTGTCCTAATATCTCACGCAGTGTGTCACGCGCTGACAGCCTCTGCAGAAAACAATCACACATCTTTCCATACTGAAAAAAAAAAAAAGATTCTGCGTTCAGCTTGTTAAAAATGGCCGGTATCAACACTACAGTGCCTGTGTTGTAGTAGAATACAGCAGAAAATCTTCCCATTATTTGCACTTTCAAAAACTTACATACAAATATACTGATGTAATCTAAGTCAAGAATGAAAAATGTTGTGTTTCAAATTGACTAGGCTATATGGTTTTCAAAATTGTTTGAGCAAGGCCTACTGGATGTGACTAAATAATTCTAACTTCTCTAAATACACGTAATCTACGTTTAAAAAGACAATAATAGCCTAAATATTGATTCTTGGAGAGAGAGAGTGTGTATGTGTGTGTGTGTGAGAGAGAGAGAGCGACATATAGCTAGGCCTAGGATGAATAATTAGCCTACCTTACACGTTCTTATTGGTTTATGGGCTTTTACAATAAAATTTATATTTTATATTAAAATGTAGTTGTACTTGGCTAATTTAAGCAATTGTGATTTTTAAGGGAGAGGATCTAGGCTATTATTGTATTTTAAGTGTAGCCTATTAAAATAAAACCGCGTTCTGGGATTGAATCGCCAAGTGGCAAACCAGCCTCGTTTATTGTTTGTCACGGACCCGGGTTATCTGTTTCATGTGTCTGAGATACTCCAGCAAAATATACATTTCTTTCACGCTGATGACTGTCCACTCCAGGTTTTCTTGCTCTCCGAGATGACCTGTCAAGCGGATTACCGCAGAAAGAGATTAATGGTGGAGGCGGGTTGCAATAATAATCGTTTTGTTTGATGTGACAACTTTGATAGGCGTTGATTTACTTACAAACTGATAGGCTTTTAATTGAGCGCCTCCATCCAGTGAGAGATGAAAGGCAAAGCGCATTGAAAAGCTGCCCGATTGCCCCGGAGCCTCAATACTGATTAGCCGTCTCAGCGGTGAATAGTTCAAGGCTTTTTAAACTTCTTTTCTCAAAGGTCTGACAGACCATTTCTCTTTCTTTTATGTATTTTGGTATTGTCCAATAAAATGAATAATTTGATTGTGTGTAAATAAAATTTAATTGACATGAATGGGACAAAAAAAACTGTCTGGACCATTTTTTATTATTGTAGTCTTGTCTCTTTTAACATTCCAAGTGAGTTAAAGTTTTGCTTGAAGTTTTGCTTTTACACCTGTCTGAAACTTAGCCTCAGCATGTTTAAAACAGGTTTTAGCCTACTACTGTTCGTGCAGTCAGAAAAGGCACAACACATCGACTTTTCTTTTCAATTCAATAGGAGGAAAATAAGTTATAAACACATATATATATATATATATATATATATATATATATATATATATATATATAAACAATTATACATGTGATAATGAACAGACAACAGGTAATGAGCATATATTGTTCATTTAAAATAAGCTTACTCACATTTTATAACCTATATAAAGGAAGTCAAATATTTACAAAAATTGCTTGTCTCATGTTTTTATTTTATAACTTTTTTAAGTTATAAAAAGTACAAAAATAAAATGGCATATTTATTTTTTTTATTTAAAAAGGTCCTAAAAAGTACTTCAAAAATATTCGAATATTTATTTTTTTTTAAATGCAAATAGCAAATGTATTGTTAAATAAACTAATATATATATATATATATATATATATATATATATATATATATATATATATATATATATATATATATATATATATATATATATATATATATGATCAATGGCCAGTGGGTGATTTCCTACTTTATATGAAGAAAAAGAGGGTAAAAAAAAAACACGGGGATCTTGTCTTACCGCAGCTTTTATTAAACAAAAACCTTTCCGAACTGAAGCAAACAGAGAAACTGCATGCCCCTCAAATTAAGTGACTGTTCTCCGGGATGCTTCTTTTGCCCTTTTCTCTGTCACTCGCGGCACATAATCAGCTTCAAAAGCTGACGTGAAGTAAGAAAAGGATTGACAGCAACTGACAAATAACTGATTGATTGTGGTCGAGCAGAATTGACAGTTGAAGGAGGGGTGGGGATAGAAATAGAAGGGCGGTGTATATTATATTGAAAACATGTGACATTCACATCCCTCTATCACTGCATTGGTCTGCTCTTGTCAACGCTTGTCTGATTGGGGAATTCAAACACTACAAGTTGATCTTATGGTTATGGTCTGATGTTTCACGTGTAACGGTAAAAAAAAAACGCACACAACATCTTAGAAAAAGAAGACTACGTTTCAGTTCATACAATAAATAATACATCAAACGGATGGTTACTAAAAATGTAGTCCTTGCAAAGAGGGTTATAATAAAAAAGGAATCTCACTTAGGCCTACTTTAATGCTTTCATTCTGTTTTTGTTGATGGCGTTCAGTGACCAGTAAACGTGGGGCTTAATCTTAAAAAGGCCTACAAAAGAGAGGAAGAGTAAATGTATGAGACATAAATATATTTTTTTCTCTCAACTCAATTAGTTAATCTTCAAAAAAAAGTCAAAATTAAAGACGTCTGCTCGTTAAAATAAGTAACGAGCAGTTTAAATCTCATTTTTGACACAGACAGCGGCGTGTACGACAACCTACATATTGAGCAAAATCTCCTCCCCCAAGTTGTCAAAATAGAGGCGCTTGCAGGAGGAGGAACGTCACATCCCCTTGACCCTCCAATCACCTCGGGGTCCCATTTGATTGGAAGGCGGCAAGGGCTTTAATCTCGGACTAATTCAGCTGCTTTTGAAGTGAAAATTTCTACCAGTTCTTGGTTTGGGAGGACAAGCGCGCGGACCTACGGGAAGAGACAGAGCGCGCGCTATGCCTATGGTGTCACACGCGGCTTCGGATCTGCGATAACCTCGCGCCTTGCTCCATGCGGATTATACAATTTATCTTTATTTCTACTATTTGAATGAAGATTACGGCATAGTGTTTTTTTATTTATTAATCTGATAAATGAAATACCAACAAAATACGTGAGAATTGGGTCATGATCACATCGCCCTCTGATTCTGCTTCAAGAAATAGTGATACTGATCTAGTCTGGGAAAGCACCAGCAGCAGCTCTCGGAATAACAACTCCGCGCTCGGCAAGCCTTTTCTCCATTCCGTCCCTCCTTCGGACCCTTTACGGCAAGCTAACAGACTTCCCATAAAGATTTTGAAAATGCTTACTGCACGCACAGGACACATTTTACACCCTGAATATCTTCAGCCATTGCCATCCACCCCGGTTAGTCCAATTGAGGTAAGATGAGAATTCCGTGTTTCATAAACTGTTAGTGCATTTTAGAAACAACTCCGCATTCTCTTTTGTCGGAGAAATGACGGGCATTACGCGAATCTTGGATTAGACGTATGGGGGAACTGAGTAGATAAAATCCTATAGCTAACATCGTATTTGAATTGGACCAATGTCTATTTAATCCAGCTAACATTGTAAATGCGCTTTTGGCATGGGGGTTTTCAGCCCGTTTTGCGCGGTGCGCACTCGCCATAAAAACGTTCAAAATAGAACCGACGAGTCGTTTAGGGGAGTTTATGTGTTGTTTATTTTGACAAATACGTTGTAATGATTGTGCTTTTACATATATCTGTGGTGTTTACGTTCTTTTTTATCTCTCCTCGCAGCTCGATGCCAAGAAAAGTCCTCTAGCTCTTCTTGCGCAAACCTGCTCTCAGATCGGTAAACCGGACCCACCGCCCTCCTCCAAACTCTCCTCTGTGACATCAAACGGATCTAACGAAAAAGAGTCCAAATCTGGTCCTTTAAAACTGAGTGACATCGGTGTGGAAGACAAATCCAGCTTCAAGCCGTATTCCAAGCCATCGGATAAGAAGGACTCGTCTTCTGGGGTGTCGAACGGAGAGAAGTCTGGTTTCCGTGTGCCTAGCGCCACCTGCCAGCCATTCACTCCTAGGACTGGCAGCCCGAATTCCAGCACTTCGGCTTCCCCGATGCCGTCAGATGGAAAGGGAGAGAGAGATGAAAAGAAAGAGTCTGATTGTAATAAAAACTGCTCCTCAGATGGATCTGCACCGACCAGCGTCAGCCATAGCAGGATAAGCGTGAGCTGTGCGGGAATTAACGTGGAGGTCAACCAGCACCAGGAGACCACATCAGGATCCAAAGCAGCGACGTCGGAGTCCTCGTGTGTCACCTCTTCATCCTCAGCCTCCGTCCTGGGGTCAGGACTTGTAGCTCCCGTTTCTCCGTACAAACCCGGCCAGACTGTTTTCCCTCTACCCCCGGCTGGCATGACGTACCCCGGCAGTTTAGCAGGGGCCTACGCCGGCTACCCCCAACATTTCCTGCCCCACGGTGGAAGTCTGGTCAATGCGCAGCTCGCCAGCTCGCTGGGCTGCAGTAAAGCTGGCTCAAGCCCCCTAGCCGGGGCATCCCCTCCATCCATAATGTCAGCCAGCCTTTGTAGAGACCCTTACTGCTTGAGTTACCACTGTGCCAGCCACTTAGCCGGTGCAGCCGGAGCTTCCTGCACACACGACTCGGCGGCTGTAGCTTTGAAGTCCGGATATCCACTCATGTACCCGACACACCCTTTGCACGGGGTGCACTCCTCGCCGCCATCTTTTGGTGGACACCCTTTGTATCCCTATGGCTTCATGCTGCCCAACGACCCTCTTCCGCATGTGTGTAACTGGGTGTCAGCAAACGGACCTTGTGACAAGCGTTTCTCGTCCTCCGAAGAACTTCTTAACCACCTGCGGACGCACACCGCGTTCACCGGGACCGAAAAGTTGATATCGGGTTACCCCAGTTCATCCTCGTTAGCTAGTGCTGCCGCCGCAGCGATGGCATGCCATATGCACATGCCGCCCTCAGGAGCCCCTGGGAGCCCCGGGACACTGGCACTTAGGAGCCCGCATCATGCGTTAGGACTAAGCAGCCGCTATCACCCGTACTCAAAGAGTCCGTTGCCTACTCCCGGCGCACCGGTTCCGGTACCTGCCGCGACCGGTGCCTATTATTCTCCCTATGCACTGTACGGTCAGAGACTCACCACAGCATCAGCGCTTGGATACCAGTAAAAAACAAAACAAAACAGACTCTGTCCAAATTTATAGATTATAAAGATTGAAATATAAAGACTTTTATATCATCGCGCCACTGAAGGACTGGATCCGTGGACTCACTGTATTTATTTATGTCAGCTTAAAGCGGACAATAATACAAATGAAAATATTTGAGAAACTCAAAAGTGCATTACATGAACTCTGTAGATAACGTGAAACACATGTTAGAGTACTAATAAAATAGGGATCTTCAGTTGGATGTTGATTTGGAATTGCTATGATTGTATTGTTATTATTTAATGTCTCATGGAAAAGAAGATAATTTACATGCATGTTTGTTTCTTAAATCCCAAATTGTCCACATGATTTGAAATTGCCGTTATTTTTCAGGTGTACACCACGGAGAGAGAATTGGTATTTTTTGTATGTATTCTGAAAAATAAGAAACAATTCTGTTCCATATTTCTTGTGTTCGGTGTTCATTAACTAAACATCACCCAAACTCAACTCAAACTAAATTCTGTCATTTTGAGGAGCCTAGCATATATTGTTTTTTCCGTTTTAAATAGAAATCATGCATTTCCATGCTTGCAGCCTTTTTCAGGTTTTACAATTCTACTAAACGATTTAACTTCGAATATAAGATTTAAAATCATGAGTGCATTCGTCGGTGTCAGAGGTTTTATCATTCTTATTTTTCTAATGACTGACCCAGCAATCAGCCTATATTGAAAGTTTGGTATAACGATTTTAATCAATGACGCCAAAACACGTTTGAAATAATTTCAGGTTCATTTTATTACTTATGCATTGAAGTTTACAAATAAAAAATATTTTATTTCTAAATGCAAAAAGAAATGTAGATTGGCACTTTATTTCTTCTTACTGCATGGGCGACGGTAAATTAATCAATGGGACGTGTCATCTTTTTTCATATTTTTACAAAGAGAAAATGTTTTCAGCACAACTTTTAGGTGAATGACACGACCGGTGTTCACTTTCTTATTCGATATACTCTATCATGTTGTCAGTCCATAATCTCACCATAATCGAATATTCATTTCAGAATATAAACGGCTATGCTGAATTCTGAACGTGCATTTGTGGTTTTGTTGAACAAGATTGTATTTTGCAGTAGGCTGAGTTATAACTGCAGCCGTCAATGGCTTATGTGGACAATGAGTTATTTTTGAGAAACGCTAAAGAGACAACATTGCGAATGCTTTGCTTATTAATATTATAGGAATCAGCCTGTATAAAAAACTATTTTAAAAACGCGCATGAACATACATTTTTAAGTTTTACATCATTGTAGCCTACATCTTATTTCCTATAGATTACCCAATATTAATTTTTAATCGGTTTTGTGAATTAACTGGGGAAAAAATATTTTTCAGCGATATTTTTACAGATACACTCATGAGGGGCAGAAGTAGGTTACACACTTTGTCAAATACCAGAGTAACGGTCAGCAATATTTTCATTCAGTGAGCAAACACAAACAGTGCCATTAGACTAGACTTGTAAATCATATCTGTCATTTAATGAAACACTACGGCTCCAAGCTAAGAAGAAAATGCAGGGTTAGTGTTTTCTAGGCCCATCTTTGTATGCGTGATCACCAAATTATTTCCTCAACAATTGCTTTTTATTTGCGTACGTATTTAAACTGGAAACTATTTATGAAACTATAATTCATATACAAGATTGTAAATAAGTTTTTTTTTAAAGAAAAAATGATCGAATGCTCCATATAGGCTAATGCATTAATAAAATAACTAAACGCATAAGAACAGAAAATAACAGGCTGATAATTTGTGTGCGAGACGAATACAAAAAAACGAGGTTATTTCTTTTAGCAAAAGTGCTTAGTAGCCTATATGTAATATTTTTTGTTGTTGTTTTTTTTTTACTTATGGAAAACTAAAATATTTAGCATACGCAGGTAACGAATAAGTAAGGCAATTTAACTGCGTCTTAACTACATAAATTCACTAACTACATTGCACATATAATTTTTATACTATACCTGCAACTTCACTACATTATAGTTTTTTTTTTTTTTTTTTCATTGTTAACTGCTTCGCGAAACAAACTGCACTGTAGTAGTCGACTAATCTTATAGGGCTATCGTTTTTACACGTAAAACAATATTTCAGTTTGGTTGAATATCCAATAGTTGATTTAACCATTTTGGTTTAAAAAGCAGGCCTGTTTATGTGTTTTTATTTATTTCAATTTTGGGAGAGATGACAATTTACCTCCAGATAGGAACTTTTAATAATAGGCTACATAAATATACGAACTACACGAGTTTTATGAACTAAACTTATAATAATGACACAGGATTAATTAATGATTGTATTTACACTCATAAAGCAGTTCATTAAAGATGGAAAACTTCAACCCGCCCAGAAATGTCATAGACGCGAGCAACTAGACTCTGTTCTGGAGGCCCACACAAGCTTTAAACTGATGTAATGACGGTGAAAGAGAGCAATTTCCATTTTTACCCACATCATGGTGGCTGTGAGGAGGTCCCCGATGGAAAGCCATTCATCATGTGCCCCTCCTCCCGGGCCTGTCATCAGAGGAGCTAGCAGGCACATGTGTGCATAAATTACCCCGCTTGCCTTCTTCCACTGCTGTTCACTGTGGCTAAGGAGTATAAAGAGGAACAGAACTCCACTGCCTGGTAGTAAAGCATGACTTACACCACTGATCAGCCTTGCAATGAGCATGTTTATAAGGGCGATAAATAAAGTGAATACCTTCCACAGTGGTCTCGTGTAAGGTGCCAGGCAACCACAATCTGGAAAAGAGGAGGATTGGAATGCCAGATTAACCTGTGACAACAACGGCTTGTTATAGGAGATGAATTTGAGTCCACAGTCTCATTTCTGAGGGGAAACATTTCATAGATCAAGACAACATTCCACATGACTTTTATAAAAATTGAAAGTGTTAACCCTCGTGTTCTTTTAGGGGTCCCCGAGGCTCTTTTGCTGGCTCAGAAACATACCTTATATAAACGTGTGTTTTTTTAAATATATATATATATATATATATATATATATATATATATATATATATATATATATATATATATATATATATATATATATATATATATATATATATATATATATATATATATATATAGGTAAACTTTTATTTAAACTTTTTTTTTAAATCTATGAGTACTGATAATGAGCAAAAAATAACGTTTAACATACATGTTCCTATTATAAATGTTTCATTCGGGGCATAAAACTTTTTTTTTTATCAATTTAAAAGGAATTTCCAGATATTTGCTTTGATTTGTTTTATTGTATTTTTCTACAAAGTGTTTTCCTGGGCGTTTCTGAATAACAGCTTTGTCGTAAAAACACAGCAATGTTTTCAAGTCGGCTGGGTTTTTATTAAGTCAGAGGATCATATTAAATAATTGGAAGGGCAAAAAAAGTAGGTTAATTTTAAAACTACTACTATTATTATTTCACACTTAGTACTGGGTATCCGGGACGCAAGTACGCAAACCGAGTATGGTTAATAATTATCATGTGTACAGTGCATAGCCACACCTCAGGTTTCATGCCAGAGGTGCTAAAAAAACTAATTGCATTGGTAGAGATGCATGGCTGATTTATGGACCACGCTAGGGAGGCCGTGCCAAGGTATTCCGACACACAAGGCCTTCCTGCTCTGAATTTACCCTTTTACTGGAGCTGCTATAAACCCACTTACCACTGAAAGCAGGACTTTAGAAGACACCTGGATTGCCACCACTGATTTGCACCACACTCTTTTATTAAATAGCACAAAATTACTACTGACACCAATGTAATTACTAGGCGTGTGATAAAATAAACAGACACGCTGTAGTCTGACATAGCAATCCTATGCTTTGAGCAACAGCTGTGTCAATATGTGAGTGCCACGCAAATGCTAAACTTCTAGACATAAGTCACAGACAATTATGTCCTTCTCTCACGAGAGTGGCTTGATTTATAGGATTATGGGATTGAGACAAAATCCTTTTTAGCAGCGATAAGGACGATTATCATTGCAATCTTTCAAATGAGAAAGCTTTGTTTGAACAGTCTAGCTTTTACATCATTTTAGACCATTTAAAACAGCTTTAACGTAACCTTGTAAAGTGCAAAACTTATTTTTTTGTATGGCTCAGATAATCATCTTCGCCGAAAGGTGCTCCGCTACGACACATAGCAGTTATCTTCAGGAGTGATTTATGTTGACACAGGAGGTGGAAATGACCACAGCTTTTGTGATTGCAGTAATGAAGCCATAAACCAAATAGCATGAAATGAAGCAGGAGCTCCACGATTTAATCAGCTCATAAACAGATCCACTGCATCAAGCCAATGACGTTATTACCCATCTGAAGTAAATCTTGCTAATCTCCAGAGATAAAATCAACATCATCAATGGTCACATGTCATATTCATCAATGCTAAATCGCCCCCTTTTGACAGATTAATCCCGGCCTCGGCTCCCAGAGAGAGTGGTAATGGAGACCCAGGCAAACAATTCACTCATTGAACACGGCGGGCTCCTAGTATCACTTGGCGCTTACACGCACTCTCTCTCCTCATTGATTTACAAATTCAAAGTGCTCATCAAGGTGAGATAGGCCCAAAGAAAAATGGCTTCCGTGACGGCTTGTCATTCAAAGGGCCTGCGATGCGAGGCACCTTCTTGTGCTTTAAGTGCCTAATTGAGGTCATTTATGGCAGCTCTCGGGGCTCTGCTATCATATCTCAATGCCTGTTTCATTTGCACATTTTGGGGTTTTGACAAAGAATATTTTATGGAAATGAGACCATTCTCTGAGAATACTTAATGGGGTTTTTTCGTAAAGAGCCCAGTGATTGCTCGGATGTCTGTCGATGATAAATAGCTGAAGAGATTTCTAAGATGAGCTTGAGGTAGTGAGACCATGTGATTGTTTTTTCTGAAATGATCCAAGTCTCCATGTCTTTATTTTGCTTGACCAAACTTCTGCAAGGTCCCGCTAATTATTGAAGGTCAAGAATATTCCACATTGTCATGTTTAATCTTTTAGTAATGCTGTGTGAAATATAACACTGTTTAGGACCATTCCGTTTCATTTCGATGTATTGATAGTTTGACGTCATAATCTGATATTATTATTGTGTCATTTACAATTTGAATATCTACACTTACATTTGGTGGACAGTTTTATCCAGACAACCTACTTTTCAACCCATATTTCTGGTATAGAGTGGTGCATGTATAACATCACTATGAGGGCCGACTGGCAGTTAGCATCACACTGGTTCCCTCGATAAAAACACAATGGGATTTTTCCATAGGCTTTTGGATTATCGCACAAAAAAACAAAAACAAGCTCTGTGCTCAACAAAGGTTTATGATACTTACACGTTTTGTCAAGATCATTTTCAAAGATGAACAGAACTTTTATTAATTTTGAAGCCTAAATGAAGTTGCCAGAAGTAAAAAGCTAAATGTAGGCTAACTCTTTCAGTTTTTATCTCAAAATATTTTCCTTGAACGTTTTAGTTAAAATAACTTAAAAGGGTACAATTATAAGCATAATGAGGCTGTAAAAGCGCACTGAGCTTACCTTTTTTGCAGTGATGACGTTTAATCTCCTCGACTGCCTCTGTAGTCCCATTTAGCCACTTTTTCAAGACACGTAACAGTTTTTAAAAAAATCTAGTGTATTTTATGTTGTATAATATAACATGAAAGTGTCTTGAGCTTGTGTTCACCACAAACCTTATTTCAGTCATTTAACCAAAATCTCATTAAAAAAACCCATTGACTTCGCAACGAGGGAACCGGAAGTGCTAAAATGCTAACTCATTTTCATGTTTTGACCAACAAAGTGATTCATACCTGTACCACTCTATTGCTTGCGCCATCTACTGTTTGAGCAGAAAAATGTTTTATCTACTTATGGAATCCTTGATTCTGATTGGTCAATCACTGCATTCAACCAGTGACATGGCAACCCTGTATATCTGATTAACCAAAACCGGGCAGTGCCACTTTCATGGCTGTTTTTCAGTTCTAAGAATACATGCATTTGTATTTCCTAGCTACTTTTTCCTGTTGTGACCGTCCCAGCACTGTACTGGAATTGAACTTCGGAGGTAGATGAGTAATTAAAGTCGGCATAAAATGGAAGTTGCGATAGTCTTTTCTTCCCTTTTGTGACGTATATCCGAGTGAAACATGTAGGGCAAGACTTAATTTTGTCCATCGGGAATTTGTCGTATCGTTGTGGTTTGCTATTGTGTTCATTATGTGAGTGACAGTTTGTCCCGCACTCACGTCATCAGAGATAAATCATTTATAATAAACTACAATATTCCATAAAAAGTATGAATTCATGGTGACTTCCACAAGAAGTCTCCACAAGAGCTTTTAGACACAAGGCTGATATATTAAATATTTAATAAATATATATTTCTGTAATGTTCATCTTGTTGCAACGTCGCTTGTTTCGTAAATTCTTATGAACTACTTTTTGAAAATTGTTCATTAATGACTCAAATCAATATTTTACGTCTAAGTATATATCTGTCGAGTAGCCGTGCAACAAGCGGAATACTGTACATAAACAATGACAGCTATATACATATTATATGCATACTACGTATATGTTATTGTTCACTCCTTGGACGGTGCAGTGTAGATATTAATCTTTGTTTCGTAATGATCCTGTGAACTGTAGAGGCACTCAAACAGGAATGTAACAGCTCATTGAATCTGTTCTTTGCACTCATGCACATTGTCATTCTTGGGAGCACTTTTTTAAGCACACTTCTGATTATAATAAAATTACATGCCATGCTCTTTGTGAGGTTGTTAAAACATGTGCACAAAGCGATGAAAGTTCATTTTCTTGAGCAGACACTGAATAATATTAGCAACCAAATTTCCATTCAGGACGGATGCCATGACAGACCTAATGATGGACTGTCAACAGGCCTCGCTGGTGATGCTAATATCAGAGATGTTGTGAGGAATGATCTTTCTGATCTGCTCAGATATATGCAGAATTGAAATTTCAAAGTGTAAGACTAAAGTGATTTCTGACAGCTTTATCTGGCAAGTTCATACGAGACATTAAACTATAACAAACAGCAGTATTTCTCTGGCAGTTCTGAATCCTGACTCTTGACCTAACTTACGAGGCATGGCTTTTGTATGCTAACAGTGCATCTTATCCAAGGAAACAGTTTAGACAATATTTTTAAGCTTGTTTTCATGGAGCTGGTTATGATGCCTTTACACATCACACGTTGCGCAGAATTATTTGAAGATGCTGGCCGCGTTGAGCGCTGCGCAGCCAAACTAATGGATCTGACCAAGAGACAAATGGGTCCAGACACGCAGCAACACAGCCTGAGGAAATATGGACCTACGCATCATTTTTATTGCTTTAATGCATTTTAGTGTTAACTGCAAAGTAGGAGCTCAAAATTACTCTCAGTCTTGCTTTGCTTGTGCCCTACAGACAAAGACGCAACTTGATGAAAATAACACGCAGGCCACACGGGTGTTTTGCATGAAAATAAAGCAATTACCTTTGTGAAAAAGCATTGTATGAGTACAGGAGGACTTAGATATGTTATTACTTATCTCATCTCTTGTAATATAATTGGCAGAGCTCTGTGTGTACAACCGGGAAGAAAATGTTAATGCATTCCTCCAACAATGCAATGAAAAGCAGTTACAATGCTTCCCGGGGCAAAGTATTATGCCTATTCAAAAGGTCGAATTTGCTTGAGAATATTAATGTACGAGTTGTGTTTTGTAGGGAATAAAAAATTGACACTTGACACATAACCGCACTTCGAGAAACATGAGTGGTAATTCATCAAAAGCCAAAGGTCTATCAATCAAAAGTGACAATGAGATCATGGTGTGTGGTGGCTTTGCCGAATTTTAAAGTCCGGAGTGAATTAGCATCACATATCAAATAATTACTGAATGAATGAGTCCATATTAAGGAATCATCTGGCAATGGAATCCTTTCCTCCTACCATGCTTTTCGCCTCGGACTATCTTCCTGACTGTTTATTTCTCTCAGCTTTCCGGGGGCAAACACCTGTGTCTCCTCTTAAAGATGTCTGCTTCTGACAGGCCGTGTGGAGCCTCTCCCTTCGGCTCGGACACATCTGGTGGAAGATCACAACTCCAGCAGTGTCTCCATGCGCACATCCGTCAGCCCTCAGCCATACTCTCACACGCATACTTATATACTAAAAGGTCATATGCTCAACTTTATGTGGCAGAGTACAAGATGAGCCCAAAAGAATGAAGACATGACTGGATAAAAGATTTGTATTTCAAAACGTTTTATTTTATTTTTTTGTATTACGGTTTGCACAAAAGCATTACAGCATTTTCAACTGTGATACTAATAAGAAATATTTCACTAGTTCGCACTTACAAATAATCAGAAAGGCTATGGAATAAGTGTATTGGTGTGCGAGAGGGCTTCGAGCTTAGAATTTGGCCTGAACCCAGAGTACTCCCCCATCCCTGGCTGGGATAGGAATAACAGCTTTATTGGTGGACCAGTAGTGCACAACACAATGAAATTTAAAAAGCAAACATAAATTCACAACACAGCAAAATCAAGCCACAAAACAATGGAAATGCTACCGACCACTAGGGGGCTCTCGGAACGCAGTAAAGTTAGTTTAGGTTCGATATTCGCCAGACATTTGTTTTCCCTTGCCGCTGTTCTATAGAGTCGGCAGTCTTACAAAGATATCAACACCACGATTAGTTTTAACAGTAGGCTATGTAACCATTGTACATCTTCATGAAATATTCATTCAAAATCACTTACTACAGGTGAAATTGTGCCAATACCTGCCTTAATGTACAGTAAACAATTACTCTCAGTATTTGTACACACACACACACACACAAAAAAATTGGTTCTTCTGCGGTTCTTTGGGGTGGTTGAGGTGCTATAGAGTACCGTCACCGTATAAAGAACCTGTTAAGCCCAGCGTGGTTCTTCAGCAGTTATTTGGGGGTGGTTAAGGTGTTATAAGCCCCTGTATAGTTCTTTAAAGGTTCTCTAACTCTCTTAGTTTAGTTGGGGAAAGTATTAAAAAACAACATTAAAATACAGTGTATTTCCTGAAGATAATGTGGTTCTCAACATTTTGCCCCCAAGGCCCCCCTATGAGGAGATATTCAAGTGCCCCCACACAAGACTTTTTGATCTCAGAAAAGCATAAAAGTGATTCAAAACAGCTTTTGCCATTGTAGTAAATAAATTCCCATTCATCGCAAACATATGAGAGTGGACTAACAGATCAAAAATCTAAGTAGGAGAATGATGTTGTTCTATGGTTCTACATAGCAACATTTGACAAAGGTGCTGTATAGCCCCTTTAAAGATAGGTGCTATATAGCACTTAAAGTGGTTCCCCTATGATTACAAGCCAATAAACCCCTTTTAGTGCTATTTAGCACCATTTTTTAGAGTGTAATTCACTAAAAGTTTTTTTTTTTTCATGTTCCAAAGGTTTTTGTATGTTCCTATTGGTAAGACTGACTTACTACAGGTGAAATTGTGCCAATTCTTCCCTTGCATAATATGTATGTACAGTAAACAATTATTTTTATTTAAAAAATTAGTGTAATTCACCAAAAGGTTTTTTTTTTGTTGCAGGTATTGGCAATTTCACCTGAAGTAAGTCAGTCTGGACACTAGGAACGAACTACAACCAATGGAACATGAAAAAGAAAACCTTTAGGCAAATTACAGTAACTGTTTTCTAAAAAATAATTGTTTAACGCACATACATTAAGGGAGGCATTGGCAAAATTTCACCTGTATTAAGTCAATAGCCGCTTTTCTGGTAAGGAACGGTTCCAGTTGTGTTTCCACCTGAGCCTGGTAAGGCATAGCACAATTACAAATTGTTCTCGGCCTGGAATTCTCGGCACAGTTGTCCAACCTGAATCGTGCTGGTAGAATCCGTGAAGTTCTCATCACAACTCAGAATTGGTCACTTGTATATAATGCGGTTGTTAATTACATCTCATATCATCAGTAAACCGTTGAGTTACCAAGGAAACGACTAATGCTTTTGTATTACATTCCAAAGAGCGGCCATTATCAGCCCCACAGTGGAAAATGAAACCAGAACCGTAATAGCTGACCTGGATCGGCACGGAATGGAACGGTTACGCAATGAGAACCGTTCGGCCCGACAGTCGAAAATCGGCTAATCTGGTCACCAGGAACGTATAAAACCTTCAGAACATGAAAAAAAAAACACTTATAGTGAGTTACAGTAATATATATATATATATATATATATATATATATATATATATATATATATATATATATATATATATATATATATATATATATATATATATATATATATATATATATATATATATATATAATTTTTTTTTTTATTATTGTGTACTGTACTAGCGAGATGTACATTTGAATGAATGAATGAATGAATTAATGAATGAATGAATGAATGAATGAATGAATGAATGAATGAATGAATGAATGAATGAATGAATGGACGTTTCTATTTTTGGACTATGAGTGGAATTTCCAGATGGTCCCTTTAGCAGCCATAGGCGAATAGTCTATGCAGCGAATATCTAACCTAAAACCAACTTTCGGGAGCATTTCCGTTGTGTTGCCAACTTATGTTTGCTTTTTAAATTTCGTTGTGTTGTGTACTACTGGGCCACCGTAATAGTACGCAGTCTTGTTGAGCATAAAATACTTCTTTCATTTGAAAATCTTACCGACCCCAAACTTTTGAGCTGTCGTGTAGATGGGGCCCTGTTCAGGAAATCTCTTCGAAAACATAGATTATTAATTTATAAACTAAATATTTCTAAAGTAAAAATGTCAGCTGTTTATGCTTGAAAAATGACCTGAAGGGAGTACATGGTATCTGCCATCCATGCATCATCCACATGTCTCTCTCACAGGGGGAGGTGATAGAGCCTCCACCTGCTATGGTATCCTTGACCCTGATCACCCCTCGTACTTCAGCATGGAACTCTGAGGATGTCTGTGTACCATGACCTCCCACAGATAGCTGCCGCCTCTCTGAAGAGTACCGCCACAATTCATAGGCACTCAGTGTAGTCATCTGCAGCTGCATGCCATATGGAGCTGGATCTGGAAGCTTCTATTGCTGCTCAAGTGGGCATATATGGGCATATAAAACCCTGAAGTAATGAAAAGAATGTATCATGGGGGTATCTGTGTAGTTTGAGGTTTATTTTGCATCTTATTGCTAGAATTCACATATTAATGGAGAAAGAGTAAATAAGGTCCTGAAGATCCTGAAGACGTGGGGGCATAATAGCTCCTCCTATAGGCAAAGTCAGATTTTCTTTTCTTTTTTTAGCTGTTCCCAGAGCACATAAGCATTTAAGAAATCTAATAAAAGAAGCAAAGGAAGAAACATATATTTGTTAATTCGAGTCTCATGAATCATTTTAATCTAGTTACACAGTCGTGCACTTTTTTTTTCAATTTAAAACCACGTCAATCTTACATCATATGTCTAGAGTTATTATTTTGCATTTGCAGTGGCACAGATTTGAAAAATGTCCAAAGACAAATTCTATTTTGACAAGCATCACATTTCCCCCTATGGGTGGGTGGAAAAGATTGATGGGCTGTCACTCAAATGGAGCGGATGATGACAGGTTGTCATGTTGAGGCGTTGACATGGTACGGGAATAAATCAGAGCAAATTATAAATGTAATATTTGAACACTCGCGATAAGAGAGAATAATATTCGTGCAGTGTAATGTTCGGTTCTGCTGCTTATAATTTAATATTTAATCTAATGCAAATTTAATGAGACCTCTCCTGTGTTAATGTCACATATACTCTATCTCTGCTTTAGTCTTCATCCGCTTTGAGCCAAACAGATTTTTTCCTTTAATGTGCGCACAGGACCCTTTCAAGTGCCATTCCCACCAAGCCAAAAAAGTACAATGACATTCGTACCTTGTAATGCGGGCCGAGGCACAATGAAGCACGCCAATAACCTTTAGCAGAATAAGCCTCCATGGAGAGCACCCGTAACACTCCAAGGAAGATCATTCATAATTAGTCTTGACGAATTACTTGTGACAGAACAGTAAAATACAGAGAGGTTTTAGCTGGCCTCTGGCTTTTAGCATGTAATGCACTCAATGTTAACAGTATGCACGTTTGCCCTGTATACATGTTTCACTAAATATAAGTGATGGATTGGACAAGCTCTCTAATTCGCAACATTCTACTAAATAATTTACTAGTATGTGCTTTTCCAGAACCAAGACTGTTTTCTGTTGAGTGTATTGGGTGCTAAAGTGTCCTAGAGCCAGGTCCAGGGTGAAGAGGTGGACTTCAAATGTGATTTATGTGTCCTGCACCTCGTAAACACAGTACGTATCGCTAATTACAAAGACGGAAAGCCAAAGATGCGTGTTAACTTTCCGTGCGGAGATCCAAAGATATGTCTGATGTAGCATGCACACATAAAAATATCTCTTTTAATATTTGATGCATGATTTACCTTCAGCGTTCACAAGGGAGCAGTATAATAAAATATTAATGGGGTTGTTTTCGGTGAATGTTTGTTTTTGTCATTCTAACGCCGGTTCAAAGAAAAATATGGCCACTTCACAGTAGGACTCCGCAGTTTGCTTGGTAAATAAAGCCATTTGATATTTTTCATTTATACTGTACTTCATAGACATGTCAGTCAAAAGCTGTTATTTTATCTAATGCCATATTTTATCGGCTAATATTTAACCTCACTTGGTAGGAGTTGTGCTATGAGGGATGGCTTGTGGTAACAGGAAAAGTGAATCACCAGGTGATCATAAACACATTAGTCAGTGGAAAGACACACCTGCTAGACTGTTCTGTGGATTGACCCACTGTCAGGCCTTTCATGTTTTTTTCTCATCACATTGTCATAAGCTGGTTTCCTTTCAGTGACGGCATACTTCACTTGTAGACAGAGTATAAAACGAACGCAGGAGACTATCTGTTTTAAGTTATCTTAGTCTGTGCGTGTACCCAGCTGATTTTAAAAAGGGCATATTTCAATGTTTTTAAATGTCATTTTGCTCCACCAGTGTTGCTCAAACTGTGTCCAGATACATTTATAATTCTGAATGGCCCCTACTGAGTAAAATCATGAATACTCTGATTGTGTTAATGTTTTCTACTCGCACTCAAGCAGACTCCTGACTGAAGTAACACTTACGCTCTAACATAATACTGCTATTCAGAATACACAAAGAAAATGACATTTTTATTAACCATTTAAGAAATGAATCAAATATGTTGCCTTTTAGCGATCAGAATAAAATGTGTAGTGTAAATGTGTTACAGCAGATACTGTATATCTGCCTACAGTAAAATGTTTTTCTCATCCACTGCAGGTTAGCGGTCAACATTTTCCAAATACAAACTGTAACTTGCAGAGTCAGTAAGCAGTATCTTTCTAAGGTGGTTCAAGGTTCAAGACATAAACACACTATGATTTGTTATATATCTCTTATATAAACCTCAGTGGATAACACTCCTTCAGCATTCCTGCACACTCGACCAGCTGAGCTACTATTGACCAGCACCACTGTTCTTACCTGATTAACTGCTAAAACCTGAAAAGGCAAAATCTTATCGCACGATTAATTAATATGTCACCAGTGCTGGAGATAGTTAGTGTTGGCACTCTTTCAAAGGGAATGGAGAAATACGGTTTTTTTTTGTTGCTATGAGAGTACCATTTACAAGCAGTCATGCTGGGAGAAGGCTGCAAACTGTGGACTAGTTAATCGGCCCCATCCACATGGCACCAGATGCTCAGCACGCTAGGCGACCATCAAATGATATGACAGACATCAGGTCATCTAATATGAAAAATTCTACTTATCAGTCTATATTTTAAAAAATGCACTTTTGAAAATTTTGTTGATTTTTTTAGGGGATACCATGACACATAAATGGAAACTAATCAGTCATTTTTATTGTAATTAAAATGACTGTCACAAGCAAGTTTATTTACACTCTTAGAAGGAAAGGTTCTATATAGAAGTTCTGTCAGACGCTTCATATGCAAAACCTTTTAGGGGTTCCTATCATGGGATCATTTTATGGATTTCTAAACTTTAAATTTATGTCTTTATGTTACGGTATTTTTAATTACAAAAATGGGACCCACTTTATATTAGGTGTTACTACTATGTACTAACATTTAAGTTAATCATTTGATACAGTGCACTTATTGTGTACATACATGTTTTTCAATTGTACTTGCATTTAAAAAGTTGCCTGCATATAATTATATCTGTAATTAATTTCTGTAATTACATTACCTAACCCTACCCTTAAACTTACCCATCCCACCACACCTGTCCCTAACTTTACCCGTAACCCATCTCAATATCAGCAAAAGTGTTTTGCAAGACAATATGAACACAATAAGTACATTGTACTTAGATTTTGATGTAAGTACATAGTAGTTAAGGCCACCTAATATAAAGTGGGACCCCAATGTTCAAGGCTCAGGGAAGGCGGCGGTGGGAACCGGCAAACAATCAACCTAAACTTTAATATAAAAATAAATAAAAACTACAAAACGAAAGTAAAGCGGAAATACCTCATGAACGACTGCAATATATAAACATAATAAAATACAACAAAAAGTCCAGGCCTGTTCCTCTCTCATCTTGGAACTGTCGCCACTTTTCAGTAAATTATTTTCTCCTTCCAGAGCCCATCTGTGAGACTTGAGCCCATCTAGCACTCGCGCCACCGGCCTCGCTCCGTTCCCATGGCTCTCAGCCCAGCCCTGCTTGCCATAGTATATTTATATATATATATATTTATGTACAGTGTAATGCTATGCCTAAATAATAATGAACTACAAAATATATCTTTTTCAATTTAACCCACCTTTTTTGGTTTTAAGCTTTGATCGCTGTTCCGTATGGTGCATTTCTCTGGCATAAAGCTGGTGCCGCTTCTTCATATTTCATTGTATACTGTGATGTATAACAGTGTCACCGCATGCTAGAATATATTAACTCCATCCATGAATTACGGCTACATAGTCTCATTTAACGAGTTACCAGTGTTTTCTCATGTAGCACATTTAGTCAGACTTAATAATGTGACTATCCTTGATAAAGTTATCAAAAACAAATCTATTCACTCGTTTATCACTGGGTCACGGTGCAACTAGGAATGAGGTATACTTACATTACACACTGTCATTCTAAGATTGTAGCCAAGGGGGGTAATACATGTTTAATGATATGCAAACTATGGCAATAATGCATGTCTTTCATGTGTCGCGCTAAACGCTTTGCACTAACAGAAAAACACTCATAAATCCAGGGCATTGTTTGCTGGAATCTTTGTGTGCTGTATGCCATTTCATGTAAGATTTAAGCCACTAGAAAGTTGAACCCCCAATTACATTAGTGGTATATAACGTTAGTGTCCTAATTCCTGTAATACTTGCATTTTTTTGTGCAAATGCCTCGGAACCATGGAAGGATATTTGCACAACTATATGAGCCAGACGTTTGGCTCCCCACAGTCCATGAATGCAAACCCTGTTGTTCACCAAAAACAGTTCAGGAAAATCACTTTCATGATTTAATTGCTCTCGCTTTCAAAGAAGACGATTTACTGAGAATGGGATCCCAGGTTATTGGACATTTGATGACAGCGAAAGAAAAAGCGAGAATTTATCGTCTGCTTTTACAGCCAGATTTCTGAAATAATTGTTCTGGGACAAGACGGTAAGTTAGTGGTTATAAACCTGTCCTCCATATAAATTACCTAATCAAGAGATCCCGGCGGTTATATAAATTGCGGCAGTCATTCGTCTTCAATGGGCTGTATGTGCATATAAACCCACGACGACGGTCATATACTTGAGTGGAAAGAGGACCTGCATCACTGTTTACAGAGTTCAGGGGAAATGGATGACTTCTTGCATGCTCAATCAACTGTGAAATGTGCATTTAATCATCCCGAGAAAGCCCCTTGGTTTGTTTGTGTTGCAGCAGGGATTTACATTTCCAAACATCCCTCATATTAATCATTACTTCATCACTTCCCCTGTGAGACAAGGTGAATAAACTCCTTAGTGTGCCAGGGCTGAACGTGTGCTTAATCACACCCAGAAACCCCCCCCAAAAACTTTAATTCACTTTACCCCTCACTCAGAGACCACTAGCCTTATTACATTCTCCTGACATGGGTCACAGTCTTGTTCATTCTCACTTTTTTAAGGCATTTCTTCATTTCTAACGGAAATATTCTAATGCGGGGAGGTCCATGCTCACTACGGGGCTTGTGTCACTTGGACGTTTCTCCCAGCAGACAAATGATAAATGATGTTTGAGAGAAACGTATGAAAGGAGAGGCAGTGCAGCCGGACCTACTGTTTGCTTTTACAAGAGGTGTGTGTGTGGTGGGGCCGCATATCCACGGTGAAACTCCTCGCTGTGTTGTTAAAATAAGTCGAAACACATATTAAAATGACAAGACGAAATTGAGTGATCCTTTACTAAGTGACACCTGCCCCAGAATGCCTTCGACACGGAGTTTGAAATTTCACACCACAATGAGATCTTGAGTGATTTCCTCAAGGCAGCCCTTCTTTACATATTCCACTCCAGCTTATTATACTGATACGCAGAACATTCTGCCATCAACAATCCTTCATAAGGGTGCGAAGTATAACTTTATCACCACGAGTGAAGAACATGTTACATTTGCCACTTTAAACAAGATTAATGGGTCACTCAAGCATTTACATTCTCATACATTTTTATGACTGCACTATGAAGTGAGCTTGATTTATCAGTAACAAGATAAATGATTGCCAGAGAGCTTCGGCAGCTCTGACTTTAAACAATCTTTCATTTGATGTCACTTGTACCTTTTGTGGAGCTTTGAAGTGCTCTAACAGGCAAACACGGCACGCCAAAGAGGCCGGTCGGCACAAAGGCTTTTGACGTGTTTTAACAGTATTTGATATACACCTTAACCCCCGAATGACATTACTTGCGCATTTTGCCTCTGATTGGCAATTACATTCTTAGTGTACCCGCAGGAGCGTTTTTTCCCCCCCTGTTTCTGCCCCCTCAGTCACTCACTAAATTGCCAAAGTCTACATTTATGCACAAGCATGAAAAGCAGTTGAAAGGCTCTTTTTGCAGTTGCCAAGCCTGCTCAGACTTTTTACTCGTTTCTTGACAATGAAACATACATTTTGGCCTCCCGTCTCAGCTGAGAGGGGAAACAGAGTCAGTGGCAGGAAATATTCCTGTCATAGAATGATCAGGAATGGTAAATGGAGCTGTCGGAACATTCAGCGTGACAGGCCTGGGAAGGCTCGCCTCTTAATAGATTTACAACTCGTACTGGAAGTAACTGCGGAAAATTTTCAGCCAATGAATTTATCTGCCACAGACAGGTAGATGGACAGTTTTACCCATCTTGGGCCAAGATTAAAAATGTGCATGTCAGGACTTTGGGGAATGGATCAGCCCACATCTTTGCGCTACTATAAACAAGGAGAGCCTCAGACCTTCGGGTCAGCTCCGGTGAATGATGCATGCTAGGCTGGATGACGAATTAAAGCTATCCGTCGGATTACATTTCCACCTCTTCCCCATCCCCTTCCCTAAATATATACAGCGCAAGAGCAGGAAAAAGTTGGGCACAAGAGCAGGAAAGGCTGAGGAGGAACGACTCGGGATCTGGCAGGATCGCTGCGCAGTATCACAGAGCTTTGGCCGGCTGTGTGACGTGACATTTCACATGGAGCTCCACGCAGACAAATGTGCCCAAATGTGTGCGAGTGTGTGCATGTGTGTAAGCTTTGTTTAAGGGGTGAAGTCATCTTTTGTTGAGTGAGGTTTAGGGAAAGACCAACAGGGAGCTGAACAGTGGGCCCTTGTCTGTCAGCTCCATGACAAGGCCTTTCATTTCCAGCCTAATGGCCAAGAAAGCCAACGCCAGGCCGCGCTCAAACCCTTCATGGAAAACAAAACTTTTGTTTCCAAATGTCTTGGACCGGGCTGACTGCTCCACGCTAGTATGATTAATGACTCGCAGCCACATTGTGTGGAAGCCGCTAATTAACTGCAGACTGATTAAAGACATGTAAACTTTGCTGATAACCTGCATTTTCTCCCTCTTTTTCCTTGGCGCTTTCCCCCCTCCTCTCTTTCTCTTGCACAAACTTGGCATGTGGAAGCGCTTACTGCCAAAATTGTAAGAAACAGACCAAAGTTGAGTATGATGAATGGCGTCTCCAACAGGCGTATACAGACTCTAATTTAGAACTATTTAGTGTATGACATATTGGCACGGCGCTCCTGCTTTCACTCCGCTTGTGTTCTTGGTTTACAAGCTACGTTTCGGCACTGTTGTTTCAAATTTATCCGTGCCATATTCATGAGTACTCTTGCGCGTTGGCAATTGCAGCTCTTAAGATTATTTCCTTGTCGATTGTTCTTTTGGAAGCAGGCATTTACATTTTATCCTTCTGCACAAGCCAGTTGCATCCAGCCACAGAACCTCAGTCAACCTCTATCACTCTAAAAATTCATCCAACATGAGCACAAGGCACATTTTGACAGTGCCAGGACAGTGTGTTTCTAAATATAAATGTTATCATGCAATGCTAGTTAGTGCCAAGGCATGACCGAGGCGCATTCATCAGGTCCAAATGTCCAAAGGACTCACAGGAATCCAGACTCCTGTCTAGGAGCCCCAGGAAGAGGCTATTTTGCTAACTCAAACTGATGGGGCAGAGACTAATATACTGCCAGCATCAATCCACCCATGCCATGCTTTTGACGTCAAGTTCCAGTGCTGAATATATAATTTGATCCCTTGGGGTGTCTTCGGCGTAATCATTCGTCATATTCTTAATCGATAGAATGTAAACATGACATTAATGAGAATAGAGTCAAAATGGATATTTTAAAATCGATAGTTGTGTTCCTTGACGCTGATTGTGAAAAACCTGATAGTTTGTTGAACAGTAAGTTAATTATTTAAATAATTTTTATAGAGTACAAAATAGTTAATTGTCCAAAATTCTGTTTTGAAGGTTTCATGCTTTCAGCAGCCAATAATTCACCCAACATGTTGTGGAAAGCTTTGAGACATGTGAGAAGCATTTTCTCCTCCTAAGCCTATTTTTTTCTCTCTCTAATATGATTATGTATACAATTATATGGTCAGTTGCATTTTATTATTTGCATTTAGCAGAGTTTTTTTCCCCTGTCCATGACCTTATCAAAACAGACCCAATTTTAGGTAGCTGTTCTTGTATAAGGAATGCACTTAATGAATTTGCTTCATAACTTTGGATCCACTTTATATTAAGTGTCTATTGTGTAGTTGTCATTGCACTTATATTAAAAAAAACTAAATGTAATTACTCTTGTAATTATTTTCTGTTGTTACATCTATAATTACACAGTTGACCCTCCCTTTACCATAACCCACCCTTAAACCTAACCAGACCACCAAACCTGTCCCCTACCCTTATCCCACCTCAAAACCAGCAAAAGTGCTTTGGGTTACACTTTATTTCAAGGTATCCGTGTCACAGTGTAATTATACATAATGATAATAATAAACTTTATGTACTTACAATAGGTTTAGGATTAGGGTGTGGTTTAGGGTTAGTCGCATGCAATTAAGAATATTTTACTGTTATTACTATGTTAAGAACATGTAATATATAAAACCAGGACACATGTAAAATAAAGTGTTACCATAAACCGTTTTTTTTTTCCAATACAACATGGATACAATATAAATATATATATATTTTTTTACATATGTACATAGCAGTTAAGGATACATAAAATAAAGTTAATAATATTCAATAGTAAATACTAGTTAATTAATAAATAATATAATTAATGAATATTTATTTATTTTTCAAATATATTTTAATTAAAATATTGTTATAACATTCAAATTAATATGTAATAATCGTTTTAGAAAGCTTTGGATATTTGAAGGCACTCATACTTGTGTTATATTGTGAATATATAGTATTTACAGCTTTAACGGTACGTTGTTCTCTTTTAAATACTGCATTGCACATATTTCAGCAGGATGGCTTTGTCCTAATAGTGGGAGGTTAATTAGCATTACTAATTCTTGAAAATTCTTGCTATGAATATTCATATAGAACATGTGAGATTCTAGGACAGTCCAAATTGAATAAGCGCTGAAAAAGTACAAGTAATGTGAAAGATTTCTTCCACTATTTTTACTAGCTGTGTGGGTGTGGTAAGTGTGCCTTGGGGATTTAATCACATAACCTAATTTAGACTAAGTGAAGAATGGCGCGAGTTTCCGAATCCAATACGCACAGATAGAACGAGAGAGGAGAGGAGAGGTGTGACAAGAGCTCCAACCGCTCCCTGAGGGTAAGTCAGTATTGAAGGTCACATGATCAGCCTCAGAAGGCACCTCCTTTCAGCCGGTTTTATCACCCCTCCTCGCCGCTCCTATAATTAGGTTGGTTAACATACTGCTGTGTATGCAGTCATGTTGACTGGGAACTTAATCAAGTTACTATTGAATTCTACTCTCTTCTCGCCCATGGTGACAGTTTTAGTTGCAGAGTTATAGCAGTGACCTATAGATGGAAATTAGCTGTGGACACAAGTTTGTTCTTTTCTCCACTCCTGTGTGAAAATATTTAGCAAACTGTTGACAAGTGTGAAAAATCGAAGGAAACAAAATGTTCTGCATAAGTACAAACCATGAAATATGTAGCAAGGGCACGCGGCGGTAGGGCACGCACACCGTCGACCGGCAGTCCATTAGGCGTGATAGACATTTCACTTACCTAAGTCAAATATACCAGTCTAGTATTCATTAATATAAGGAGAGGGCCTCTGAATCAAACCCACCATCTGCTTAAAACGACAGAATAATCTACAACTCATGATTAGGTCTAAGGAGTGGAATTTCACTTTAATCTTTTTCAGGGCTGGAAATTTCCATCTGCACAGTACAGCACATCATTTTTCTTCAAGACAAATGTGCTGTTTTTCATGTTCCAAAATTAGATCAGAAGAGAACGATTAATCATGTCATGGCCTGGGAAAGGAAACAAAGATCTGATTTTTCCCTCCTGACTCCGGCCCGCGGTGCGCGGCCCATCTTCGCCTAGTCGCGTTGGGCTTTTTCTTCTGGCTCGACATCAAAGCCGGCAAGCTACGTACGTAGCGCGGCCGATTAATACGAAATTGCGACGTGACTTCAATTAGCTGAGCCACCTCTCCCCTTCCCTCCGCCGGGCCCCGTGGCACCTCGCGGCAGATGGTGGCCTGTTTGTTTGTGACACCATAACCAAATCTAAAGTTGGGGAAGCGAGCCACTGGGGCTGCAAATTAGTGCGACCACACAACTGTCAGGTGCTGGCCTCCATTGACAGTTGTAGCCCATTACAGGGACATTGATGTTTTCACGGTGTGACAAAAAGGAATCCTTTTTTTCTGTACCAGAAGAGCTGTCTGTCAGCTTGCTCTCAAGTCATAACAAATCACTAGCACTCAGCTGAGGCTGAACACTCACCGCGTCAGGGGAAGATAAATGACCTGCAGGCCTTTGAAGTGCTTTGGCAGTTCAGATGGGTCCGCGCCGCTGACAGAGAAATATACACAACAGCGCAACCAATAATGAGAACATTAAACATTCCTGCCTCCTGACAGGCTGACAGAAAACCCCGAGCTGACATCAATCATCTACAGAGGCATAACCTTGACAATTAGTCTCTTCTCTGATACTAGGCCTAACCCGTGTGCTTGCCTGGTATGATCCTGCTCATCTGAGGTGTATCAGATGAGATCGGGGTCTCTATTTTTGTCTCCTTTTGTTTTTTCTTCACCCGAGGGCAGTGATGCTGTACTCTGCATATTTATTTTAGAGCCTCGGGTAGTGGACAAATGATTATTTACTTATTTAGATAAACTTTCTAAAGCAGGGATAATCGGTCAGTTCTATATATTTACCAATATTCTTTTGAACTTAATGATGTTTTATTAACAAGGTTCGGGAGGAGCACGTTCAGATAATTGATACAAGTGGAGATCACTCAGCTAATCAACAATAAGAGGTATATACGCAGCAGTCTTACCTCCGTTTATTGACAGTTTATGAGCAAGCCTACACCACCCCTTCTCCACACTTTTAGTTCTGACCACTTACATACACGGGGTACTCTGGGTTCGGGCCAAATTCCGAGCTCGAAACCGAGCTAGAATCTTGCCAAGCTAGACAACCGAGCTAGAAAACACATGTGTTGTCAGCACATGTGAAAACACCGGTAATACCGCTATCACCGACAGAGGTTTTTAAATCGCTAATTCTAAACCGAAAGTAAAATGCGCATGGCCGCACAGTCATTCATTCACGGTAGCACAGTGCGCACACATTGATGGCCGAACTGTCATTCACTGTGTGACACTGGCATGTTTTCAGTTCATTCCTATGGAATCTCAACTTCCATTCATTGAAAGCACTCACTTTGCGGCCGTGCGGATTTTGGAGCCATTTAGGGGGCGGGTTGCTTGAATGGTGGTTTCATTAACATTGACGTAGGTGAAAGTACCGACCCAGTGCCGAAAAACTCCATCCCATCCCATGTTCTCCTCCAACTTCAAAATCATCCGACATCATTGTTTTACCTTTTATTTGTGTAAAGGGTTTTTGATTTAGTCTTTGCACGTTTAACAATGGGTCTGTACTTCCACCTACATCACGGGCGTGACCTCGTGCAAAAGCAGAACACAGAAGTCGAGCATTTGTGGTTAAAAAGTATATACATTTTTTCTTTTTTTTAAATGATCATTTTGCTAGATAAGACCCTAATCCTTGTCTGGGATCATGCAGATCCCTTTCAAGCCATTCGAAGCCCATTGAAACTGCATTGATTTGGACCTTCAACCGTTGGTTGCCTTCAAAGTTATATGGAGAAAAATCCTGGAATGTTTTCCTCAAAAAACGTAATTTCTTTTCGACTGAAGAAAGAAAGACATGAACATCTTGGATGAGCTGGCGGTGAGTAAATTATCAGGAAATTTTCATTCTTAAGTTAACTTTTTATAGGCTTTCATGCTCGAATGTTCAAAAAACACATAATCTTTACATTATATTGCAGTACCTTGTTTATCAACTTTAAATCCTGTCTCTATGAAGCCCCTCCTTCTGAAATGTGGTCGGATGATAAAGTGTGTTGTGATTGGTCAACTGCTTTGAGTGTGTGTTGGAAATGTAACGGCCCTTACCATAACCGCGAGTCATATATTCTCTAGAATAAAGGCAGATAATCTATCTGACCAAATTTTATTCATAATATTTCACACAACTTAATTCATTCTGTAATATCGGGTTTACTAATCGTTTTGGTGGGCCCTTACAGACTATACAGTATTATTCACAGGTAAACATCTTCATCATCATCATCATCATCATCATCATCATCGGACCAGATGAGATAATTTTGTCTCCTTTTGTTTTTTCCTCACTAAGACATAAGGGCGGTGGTGTTGTAGTGGGCGTTTGGCTGGGCATACGTTTACTGTACAAAGCTTTAAGCTGCAAGGGATTGTCATCATAGCCTTGAGTGTAATTAAAAATCTGATCTCCATAAGCTGTACATTTATCCTTATCCACCCCCCATGCCCCCTTGTGTTTTTCAGGCTTGTTTCCTTTTCTCCCGTGTCTCCAAGCAATAAGGAATGAGACAAATATAAAGTCATTAGCCTGAGAAAATATGTGGATGTTTGAGCTCCAAAAATCATTGCAGTACCCTGCATACATTATAGATCTCTGAATATGGGCATTAATGATGCCCTTCAGGCGTTTTGGAACCATATAAATATTTCCATTTGAGACGCCCCTCACGTTTCTGTTCTAGTGACTCAAAGAAGGAAGGAAAGAGGGAATAAGAGAGCAGCCCATGCTGCAAAACATAATTTGTCAAGGGGCCTCATAACGCTGCTTAACAAGACTACATGAATTACAGTCTCAGCCCAATAGCTCCTCTTAATCTGCCATTAAATCACATGTTTTCAATCAGAAGGGAGGTTCAGGAAAATGCAGTCATTCTTTTTTTGCGATGATGCTAACACGACATGTCAAAAGCCCCAACAAACATCTTTCATATATGTTATAGTCACAACCATGATGAATTTACTGTATAGTGAGAAAAAACTTGAATATATGAAGTTCCTGGAAGTTTGGTTTGGTGAAGTGTTTGTTGAAAGTGCACTGCTGAATTTTCCATGTTCCTCTCATAAATTATGGAAGACGACGTGGTGTGAACATGAGTGTAGATTTGGGTATGGACAGTGTTCCTATACCAAAGTTAAGACACCACTGAATAAATCACTGCAGATATTTCTAGAGATCACAGTTGGGACTGAATGTAATGTATATACTGTTAGTATCGTACTGTTTGTCTCTGTGTCATATTTGTTTTTAAAAAGTGAAAGTATAGTTCTACCTTTTTCAGGACTGGCACTATGCACTTAAGCACTTTATATATATATTGTGGCATATCTATATAAATACTATATATATAATTTTTTTTATAGTTTTCACTTTAGAGCACATAGAATAAAAATTTACTTCGTTAGATATTTAAAAAATTTTTTTTAACAATATTCACCTTTTCCTATACTTAATCAATTATTAGTTTGTAAATATATAAACAGCATATTTGCATAAATATAATAGATACATTTAAAATAATAATAATATTTATAATACACATTGCTTATTGTGTTATTATACACATGGTTTTGATGACGACAAAAACAGTAATCATTATTATTATTTTATGAACACTTAGGTTTTATGGTTGTAGCATAATGACCATTTAGTAAAAAAATACAATAAAAATGAAACATAAAAATGGGACAATTATTAAAAATCAGTTCTGCATATTGGACACAAAACAAAACGGCAAGTAGTTATTCCAACAATTTTTTGGAAATGACAACTGAGCAGCCAGCGTTCCGGTTACTGCAAATTCTCTCTCTCTCTCTCCTGATTTTCCTATCTCGTCCTGGCACTAACTAACCCATGTGTAAATCAGCGGAGACACGCTGACCCCCGCTACGTGTCTCGTCTCAAGTTTCCGGCACTTGCGCAGAGGCTCTCGCAGAACGCTTCGTTACAGCATGAAAAATGAGTTATGTGGAATGAAGACATTTCCCCTTTGACTAGCACATTTGCAAAAAGGTATGTCAAGGATGTGAGGCAAGGGCTGTGGGCAACCTTTCAAGAGAGTATTTTTTACTTGCTTATTGGAGGAGCAATAAATATCAGGGCGACAGGCCCTTCTCACTGTTACAAAGCCTACCTGCAACCATGCTGGATAATTAGCAGCCTTGAAGATGATATATGACTTTCATTACCCTTTGGGACTGGGGAGACTAAATGAGGACAGAGCTAATTGCCGTGCAAAGCAGTTTGGCATGAATGAAAAAAATGCAGGGCCGGGCTCCAGCCCAAAAAGGGCCCTGTTGCCGTTCTGATCCCCGACTTGCTTTTTCGCCCGCAGGAGTTCACTTGCTGTCCATAAATCATAGGCTGCTTACAGCTCAAACAGCCCTGAGTCATCAACATGCAATAAGCTGAGTGACAGATTCCATCTCCACTACATTAGGCCCCCACTTCAAACATAGTTGTTTCTCTCTCGCTCTCACTTCGATCCTCAATGAAAGACCTCTTTTCGCTCACCTCCCCCTTTGCTTCTCTCTTTATCTCAATGCTAGGCTCATTCAAACCCCATTTTTTCCTTCTCCTTCACTCCATCCCTTTCTTTCTCCATCGCCCTCCGCCCTCCGCTCTTTTCCCCTGTCCTGCACTTAACTGTAAATGAAACCCAGAAGGGAAGGGCTGGATTACAATGTAAAATAAAAGCGGTTGATCACGTGACAGATAAAACTGCCAAGATGGAGGGGGGGAAAAAAATCATAAAAAAGCAGAGGTAAGAGGTATGAAGAGTGCTTCCAGGGCTTTCTTTGTCAGGAGTGCCAATGGTAGTGGCTAATGCTTTAAATGGTAAGGTTAAGTATGCTGGCATCCAGAGCAGGGACAAAGCGCTACTCTCCTGCTGACATGTCAATTCAATTTAAGCAGCTCTGTGCTTGTCAGGCCGAAGGGAGGGGGACTTGTAGGCCCCTACACTGTGCGCCTTTCTTCAGGCCCAGTATCCAAGGCAAAAAAATTCCTGCTAGGATTTCAACAAAACCTCTTGACATTGTACTTCCTCTCCTAAGCTTACCAGCTCCTTTTGATGCTTAGTCGACTTAAATAAAAGCAGTTACTTATCCGTGAGTACAGCAAGACAACTGTGGCTGAGCTTTTGTGATGGGGAATGACTTGTTGCTGCCATATTCCGCAGCCGAGCCCTGCATTATCGGTCTATTGGTGGAGTATGATCAAAACAAATTGACTTTCTCTGCAAAAACCGGGCTCTCTTCGCCACCGAATTATTCAACTCTCCAAGGGCGATACGAGGGGTCTTTTTTTGACAATGATAAAACTGCTTCCTTTCTCTGGATTTTCACTCTTGCTTCACTGTCTCTATTCTCATCTCGCTTCCATTTCCAGGAGTGCCTCTCTGGGGTATGACAGCATTAACAAGCATTGCTTGAAAACCCACATTCCCAGCAGAGGCTGCACGGTGTGGAGATGCAGGTGTTTCTGGACAGGTACCGAACATCTCTTGTGACTCCCGGAGAGCAGGGCTGTGTGGGTAAGAAGGGCCTGAGGGAAAGGCACGGGGGGAGCTCGCACAGGCTCGCACATTAATATAGAGGAAGTGCAGCACGCTGGAGGAAGATCTGTCATGTTTAGCCCTGGATAATACAAGACAGCCAGCACATTTGGACTGAAACATTCTCGTTCAGGCTGAAAGAAGGACAGAAGCGTCACGGCCATTCATACCGAGGGGAAGCGTGTCCTCTCAGATTGTTGAGCCATGTAACTTCCAAAAAAAGGAAGTTTATATATCTTTGATTATTATGTTGCACGATTATTGAATAAAAAATAAAAAAAATAAATAAAAAAAATCACATATCTGAAGATCAACTGATGTTGGTGAGCAGTTGCAATTTTTATTCGTTGTTTCAACTCATGTTTGGGTCATATATGGACAAACCCAACTGTTAGGTTTATAAATAAAAAAATTAATCCAATGGCTGTGTTTGTCCATATTTGACCCAAACATGGGTTTGAAACAACCCAGCATTTTTTTAGAGTGTAGATTTCAAACTAGTTCTCTGCATGCTACATTTACATAACATCACCTATACAACAACTAATATGTTATTAGGTTGATTTTTCCTTTGGTCAAGTCATAATTGGCATGAATTAAGACAGGACTGCCACTTTTGCCCCCTCATAAGAATAGGTCCCGGAGTCTAGGTGTGCTGGGTGTGAAGATGTCATGTTATACAGATTTCATCTCATCGGGCAAAATAATTCTTCTTTGGACTTAATCAGTAAATGAAATATAATGGGTCTCTCTTCATGAAGAGAGGGTCAAAACCCTCATTTAGTGCCAAGAAACCATAAAGATTTCAGATTCACCACATCATTGAGCTATTTTGTCTGCCATTAACATAATTCAGTTCTATCCAAGCAGGAATCCAAAGCCCATTAATACTGCTCAGCGTGGCAGCGAGGTCCTCTGAACCTATTACTAATGAAACAACTGTTTCCTTTTCAAGTGTGTCACTGTACAGACTCCTGCTCGAAACAAAGTTCCATTTGTGGAGTTTTTGTCAACCACAATGGTGTCAAGGATAATAAGTTTCAAGAAATCTTTAGTTGAAGTAAATCAGCCCTATGTCTTGCTGTTCATGCTAATAACTTGTATGTTAACAGTTAGTTCCAGTCCTCTATTTCAAGGGGCAGTCGTGGCCTAATGGTTAGAGAGTCAGACTGGTTTGATTCTCAATACCGGCAGGAAATGACTGAGGTGCCCTTGAGCAAGGCACCTAACCCCCAATCGCTCCCTGGGCGCCACAACAAAAATGGCTGCCCGCAGTGTGAGTTTGCTACTTCTAATGTGTGTGTATTAACTTGGATGGGTTAAGCAGAGAACAAATTACACCTGGCCTTGACATGTCACTTACTTACTTACTAATTTGATTAGAAGAGTTGCATGAGTGCTGTTATATTAAAGGGATAATTCACTCAAAAATGTATATTAAAAATGTCCTGGCTCCTCCAAGCTGTATAATGGCAGTGAATGGCTGTTTCTGTTTTTAAGTCCATAAAAGTATCCATCATAAAAGTGCTCCACACAGCTCTGGGGGGTTAATAAAGGCCTTCTGAAGTGAAGCGATGCGTTTGTGTTAGAAAAATATCCATATTTAAAACTTTACAAACTGTAATCTCTAACTTCCAATAACTGCCATATATGTGTTCACGAGAGACTGGCATTCAAGCGTATGACGTAGGACGCTACGGTGAGATAGTTCTCGCGAGAACCAAGTTTTGTTTTGCTCTATCCTCTGCGCTTCCGTGTTCGTCTCTTGTGAAAACGTACGACAGTTAGTGGAAGCTAGAGATTACAGTTTGGTGATTTCAATAGGCAGAATAAATATAAAAATATTCATAAATGTTTCTGGTAACTTTTTACAAAAAGATCCCATTCGTTAACGTTAGTTAATGCATTAAATAACATTAACTAACAATGGGCATTACATTTGGTACAGTGTTTATTAATCTTTGCTAATGTTAGTGAATAAAAATGCTACTCTTCATTGTCAGTTCACTAAAAGATATAACTTTTAATTTAAAAAAATATTAGTAAATCTTGAAATTAACTAACTAATATTGATAAATGCTTTAGAAGTATTTTTCATTGTTAGTTCATGTTAACTAATGGAGTTTACCTCTATTGATGTTACCAATCTATTGAATTACTTATTCAACATTAACATTTGACATGTTTATGCTAGAAATAATTTGTAAATAATACATAATATGTATAATAAATATCTAAAATATCCTATAATAAACTGTAAAATAAAATAAAATACAGAATATATAAATACCTAAAAATAGGCTGTCTTCTCTTTGATAAGAAAAATCGAATCTGCTCTGGAGAATTATTTATTCTGATAAAATCATGCTTTGTTTAATGTGTTTTCCCCCCAATAAATACAAACTATCCACCCACAGTAAGCGCATCAGACGACTAGAGCAAAGAGGAAACTATAAGTGTAGCCCAGCTGAACAGACCCTAGTGTTGCTGCGTCTCCCTCAAGGTGAGAATTGTTTTTGTTCTCACAATTCACACAACATCTTTTGTCTTTCAGCTTTGAGGCCAAACATTAGCTGAGCTGTGTCTCACAGTGTGGGACAGAGGGAGAGAAATAAAAGTGTGTGTGTTGTTGTTCGCAGGAGGAGTCTAAGCTTTGCTGCAGAGGTGTTTAAAAACCCATCTGGCTCTCTGTAGACAGAAAACCTGGATTGCGTACTCCACCCCTGCATCGCTTCTCTGTGCAACTTCCTGCCATTGATCAGAGGAAACAGGAAGTGCGGTGCTTCTTAGACCATGTTAGTACACTCACCGGATCCCTCTGGAATAATAATCAGACTCCATTTTCTTTGCTCACTACCCATCACTCTGATTAATACCCATGAGTGCCGGCTCTGGTGCCTGTATTTACAGTGGGGCAGCTGCTGCGCTGCAGTCAGCATGTAGTCTCCTCTGTTTTTTTGCATCAGAAACCACTACAGTGCCAGTGTGAGGCTTAATAAAACAATAAAAGCAGCTTTATTCACGCTTAATTGACAAAAAGAGACACAAAATGCTTGCGCAGAGAGTTAACGCCTGACCTCAACAGCAATTTGGTGTGTATGTATAAAATTATCCATTTAACAAATAAAATACGGACAACTTTTTCATCACTGATAACGCTAATATAATATAATATAATATTCCTTTAATTATTCGCTATTTTATATGTATAAAATGTAAAAATGTATTGCAATTTTATATATAAATATAACTAAATTAAAGCTAAATGTATAGTAAAATGCCAGAATCCACTGCAGACAGGTAATATTTTCAGCAAACAAGAGGCACAAGTGGGGGAGGGGGGGGATGTAACAAAAAAAACAAAAAACAAAAAAATAGAACACTCCCCATATATCAAAACTTTGTTGAACATATTATTCTCTGTTTGGCGAAATCTGTTCCCGCTGTTGAAATGAAAGTGGTGGAGATTAAAATCAAAGCCGACAGCCCCCAATAAATCAAGCTAAATCACAAATCAATAAGAAATACCAGCTAAATTATGACTAATGGCATAGCAGTCATAAACTAACACCAACACAACTCAGCAGGCCATTAATTTCATGGCAATGCAAAATAAACAGACACATTTCTTTCATGGCCCTAATAAATTTCCCTGAAAAAACTCAAAGAACAGTCCATCTGCTTCCAATAATTTTTAATTTCCCTTTCTGTCCCATTCTTATTAGGTATTCCACTGAGATATTTGTTCATTTACCTCCTCCCATCTGCATTCAATTACTGTATCCCCGAACACGCTTCCTATTTGTTTCTCTCCAGAAGTGCGTAAAACACCCCCACCTGTATCTTAAGCAAACTTTATGCTTGTTTTATTATCTGTGAGGGGCCATGACTCATTTTGGCTCCGCCGCATGCTGGTGCGCGAGTTGGACAGGAATCTGGTTTTGATGTGTTTTGGCTAGGGCAGAAAACACCTGCACCTATTCTCTGGGCTAATCTATTAGACTGGTAAATGGCTGAGCAGATGTTCTGAGATCAGCGGGGACTCCAGCCTCGGCTTTATGACCCGTTCCCCCGTTTGCCCGTGGCTTCTGAACTCGGATCAGAGGACAATTGTGTGTTCGCTGTGTTTTCTTTGTAAATCATATTTTCAATAAAAGGAGCCTCATGGGGGTCATCCATACCCCTTAAAACACACAGTTGGCTCCTACAGACTGGATAAAGCAGTGCTAGTGGGGGTAATTGCATTCCTTGGGCAATATTTATATATTCAACCTTTCATACAGCCGGGCGGTTTTCTTCTCTCAATAAAACGTAAATGATGAGAATCACAGATTGCAAAAGCATTTATGTGACAGAATTGCATTACTCAAAAGACTACTCAGAGGCGTAATGTTGCATTGGAAGCGCATTCAGTCGAGCCTCGGGGAGAGCAGAGCCCGAACTCATGCACGGCACCCTCGCGTGGCGTGTTTCTCCGTCTCTGTGCCAGGCCCCCGAGGTCACCCAGGATCAAAATGACCCTGCTAGACATTTAGTGACAGTTTAAATAACACGATCTGACAACTACTGCTCAGAAGAAATTGTCCTCTTTCCAAGCGCGTGCACGTAAAGGGATGTTTTCCTGAAAGACAAAGACTCTGCCCTCAAGAGAGCTGCCAAATCGGCGCACAAATCAATCACGTTCACACATGACAGTTCGAGTTGTTCTTATGTGTCACAGGACTGATAAGCAGAGAATCAGGATGTCATTTTAAGCAAGGGGACAATAATTTACACATGTTCCCATGCCAACTATTAATAACTGACTGCTTTATAGCAGAGCCAGCCAGTCATGCTCTTCTTTAAAGGAGATAGAACATGTTGTCAACGGTGTTTTCATAACTCCTGCCGAAAGGAATGTGCCATTAAACGGAGGAGAAAACAGAGCCCTGCGAGCCAAAAATAGTATCAACATATGACAGTAATTTCTGCAGCCACCAGTCTTGGGCGTGGGAAACGCTGCCCCCTCTGCCTCACCTCAGCGTTGCAGTATTAGCAGAACACATGACGGCAGCCATATTGGATTTGAACAACAGCCCTGCAGTGTTGAGTGACTTTGAGCTCTTTAAACTTTAAACACAATACCCTGTTGAGTCTCACTCTATAAAACTCATTAGAAGAGTCCCAAAATAAGATGTCACCGCCACATCTGATTTGCCAATTAACGTCACGTTGGCTTTTTATAAGAGGAATCATTGCACAAGTAGAAACGGATCGGGACTAAGACAAGCTGGTTGTCAAACTGATGAAAGAGGTGCAGCGAAGACGACAGATAGCTTCTCGGGAAAATTTACAGTTTCCAAATACAGGGATACAGGAGAGGACCAGGACACAACTCAGCCTGACAGTTTGATTGACCTCTGAAACCAGAGAAAGATCATTCTGGTTTGTTTTCGTGCAGTAAATAAACTGCCTCAGTCTTTCAGAAGGTGGCATGCTGAGCCAGATATGAAATATGATGCCCAGTGATATCAGAAATATACGGATTCTCAATAATTAGCTCAGGAATAAGACCTTATGACAGAGATAACCAGGGTAGGAGACTGAAACTGTGGGAGAGGGCACCATAGCTTGTTTGAGCCCTGGTTCTTACATTTCATCTCATTGCTCTGGCTGTGTGCAGGCTTGAGACAGATCTATTGTGATGGCAGGATCACCACTCACTAATAATTAATCAGATTCTGCAGTCTCGCAGTGGTGCGACACCCAATCCCCCTTTGGCCCTCAGATCTGTCTGCTGCTGTTGAGAACTTGTTTGGCATGAGAGCACGAAGGCCCAACTACTATATTTACATCTCCTAGCACTCCTCACCTCAACATGCCAAACAACCACCCGGTCTGTGGTAGGAAACACAAACACACAGGTTGTAATGTTGACTGTTAAAGCAGCAAAATACGTGTCTGTGAAAGTGAGTCATGCACCTGCATGAATTTTTGACTTTCACTGGCTTGCTGTGTTTAGGACTCGCTTTAAGATTCATTCAGAATAAATCCAGCAGGTTACCGAGGATGATATGCTTTCATCAAAGTGACCAGATGATCCGGGGGGAAAATACAAGCAATCCTGTTGGCATAAGCCGGGTGACACACTTTATGTCACTTGGCAGTTTTTTTACTGTAGCTCGTCTTCTCAAAAAAAAAAAAAAAAAAAAGAGAGAGAGAGAGAGAGAGAGAGAGAGAGAAGAATATATATCAAATGGACTTGGTGAGGAAGTAAGCCTTGGGAAGAGTTTGTCAACATCAGTGATAATCAAATATTTACTGTAGCAAATGATAGAGCAAGATGGATATGAAAAGTGATGCCTTTTGATTCTGGGTTTCCAAAAAGCTCTGAAAAGACCACGTCCATTTTTTCCCCAGAGTTCCAACCAAACTTTAACCCAACAGGAGCATCAGTGAGGGTGTTAATCCAAGGCTCTGGCATTCCTCTCTGTTTCACTGGACGCTTGTCATCTCTCAGAGGTGCAGATGTTTAGCTGTCAGAGCGGCTTTATAATGCACAGAGCTTGTTTGATACAGTCATGTATCACACTGGAAAAACACATTATGCTGTTTTAAGAGTACTTAAGGAGAACTTAAGTGTTTGCATGTATGTAATACGTCTGAAAGAAGAGGGTCTGGACGAGATATAAAATGTTGACCTTGCTAATAGGTCTTTCAGTGGAAAGGACATTGCTGTTGCTAGTTTCTTTTTTTAATAGATTAGATTTTAAATCATTAAAGAAACCTGGTTAAACGTTTGATGTTTTATATTCATTTATGAGGTTCATAAGGAACATCAGGGCGTTTCTTCAACTAGAGGCATTTCATTTTATTTGAACTAACAGATATCAGTTTTTGTTACACAAAGGTGACATTAAGTTGTTATTTTATAGTTTAACCTTGTCAAAGATCTTGACTTTCAATATTTAACTATACACACACACACACACTAACATATATAGTATGTATACTGTATATATATATATATATATATATATATATATATATAATATATAATATATAATATATAATATATATATATATATATATATATATATATATATATATATATATATATATATATATATATATATATATATATATATATATATATATATATATATATATATATATATATATACATACACACAGTATACATACTATATATGTTAGTGTGTGTGTGTGTATAGTTAAATATTGAAAGTCAAGATCTATATATATATCAAAGTCAAGATATATATACACACAGAACTATTGCACCTAATATATAAAAAAAATACTGTATGTGTGAAGAAATTTCATGAAAACTCAAGGTATATCATCATTGTATATTCATTGTGCATAATTTCAAGATCTAATTTTATGTTCAAATATAAATTGTGTGAATTGTGTAACATGCAATGGAATTAGCCTTAGTGAGAAAAAGGAGTCATTTTAGTACAAAATTTGAAAATAAAATAAAACTGTTGGACATTGTTAGACAAATTGAATCAGTGAGATTGTATCGTGTTTTAAGAGAGTTTAGCCACATGTCATAGCTGCAGAACAGTAGTGCTGTTTTCAAATATAATAAGATAAATCATTCAGCCTGCATATAACTTCTGTATCTTGCCATTAAAGCTTTTTAAAGGCTTATTTGTTGAACATACTGATATATTGCTCGAGTCTATTTATTGGCTCTCTGAATTCTCGTCCCTGTCAAGTGATTCTGCAAGGTGAGATGCTTTGAGTGAAACTCAATCCGTTTGTCAAGGGGGAAATATATGACGGGCCCTTATCCAGACAGCATGGATGTAAACAGAGCTATAAAATGCTAACATCTTCTTTTATATTTATGTTTTCATTTATTAGGGTTTATTTTTTGCGCCTCCAAAGGTTAAACACACTAATCTCTTATCTAAAGTATCAGTCAAAATAGCAATCTGTAAGCACCAGTTGACGTGAGAATTGAAAGACCCCACTGCATGCCTCTTCCTGGATCCGGTTGCCCATCTGCATGACTTGAGCTGCCATTATGACAGCTCCACCTGCCCAGAACGGATGGTCAGCTGGTCCAGAGTATGATTTACAGCCAGCGTAAACTTACTCAGCAGGATCTCCAACACATTTGTGCATTCACTCACACGTAGAAGTGTTACATGATGCTAAAATCGGGGGGCACGGAGACCGAATGACAGCAATAAATGTTTAGAGACGTACTTATCACTTTTCAAAGGAGAGTTCCTTGTCCATGTAGAAGATTCTGGAAATCACTGGAGCAGATTTATGTCATATGCAGCAGACTACACCAACCTGAGTATCTGATGTATATTGCATTCAGTACCGTATGTCTATAAAAAGAAAATGACATAATAAAACCCTCTGTACAGCCCGATATCAGGCTCTTGTAGTTAATCCAACTTTTCTGACGCCCAGTTTGATTTTCAATTTTCAAGGTTAGGCGATTAATCTTTTGGCAGGATGTTAAATCCTGCTCCGGGAAGCTCTTCGAGAGACTGTACCCTCTGTGCGGTTTACAGGTACAAGGTCTTTGCTTTAAATATTAACAAAGCCACAAAGCACACAAGAATCAGTCAGGTATGAGGTCAGGCTTGTAGTGAGATTACTCTCTCTCTCTCATATGCAGCAGCACACAAGTGTGTTACACATGCAGGACTGAGATGCCTAGGTTAAGCTGTTGGCCTGACTTATGGTACCAATAAAGTTTGGTGATTTACAGTGCGCAAATGAAACGGCTCTGTTGAGGGAGGGGAAGCATGACACTGAAGGCTGTTTGGAGGTCAGCGAGCTTTTGAAAACCTTGCTCTCGGATAAACTCAAAGTGTTATCCTTCAGCAATATATATCTTCTTGTGATGAAAAAAATGCTTCAATCTACAATATACAACTAATCTTCCTGTAAGGCAGCCAGAATGACTATGTAACTCCTCAGGCAGTTTCTGTCCTCAAGGTGTCGTGACTGGAAATTAGTGAATAAAACCAGCCGAGCGCTGTGCTGGCCCAGAAGAGCTGATACATCAAAGACCTTCCATCTTCCTCAGCGCTTTTATTTTCCCCATTATGTCCCTGTTAATGAGTCGCTGAGAACACCAAAGCCAATATATAGGGGTAATGCATCCAAACAGCCGATATAATGAAATGGGGCTTATCGGTATGTGTGTCCATTAATGTGCGGGCTCTGGTGCTGGCATCCTTGTGGATTTTTGGGTGATAAAACAAGGGCTTTGTACTTTCCCACTGGCTTGTTACCTCTCAGTTCCTCGGTAGAGCTTTTTTAGCCTTGTTCCTTGAAAGAAACCGCGTAGACCCGACTTTAATTAATTCCAACACGCAGTCATATTATTCTTTTATATAAGTGCCAGGTTTCCTACGCACATCCATTACGAACCCAACTAAAGCTCTTTTAGTATATTTATTACCGCAAACTGGGTTTAAATTATTAAACGTAATGATGTAGGCTCCAAAAATATGTTGTTCTTTATTTTCTCCGCAGAGAATCAATGTTATGCATTAGCAGTATAAATTAAGTAATACTTTACCTAGGCATGTTGCTGCCTTTGATACATTCTCTTAGCGAGATATATTCTCCGAGCTGAGCGCTCCCAAGGCCTCTTGGGGAAAGGATGATATAGTTCATTCTAATGAAAGAGCTTGCGGCTGGTAATGGCTTAAATGATGCATTTGCACTGAGGAAAATGTGTTGGGAAGATCTTGCCAAAACAAAATCATTTACCAGATAACTGAATAGTGATGTCACTGCATCTGTGCATGCCTATTTTGGTGTGTGTGTATAAATACAGTGTGTGGAAAAAAACACGACATCTAAATAAAAAAAATAAAGCATCTAAGAATTCATAGGACGACGTTTTTATCCCTTACGATTGCATGAAGGGGGAAAAGAAATACACCCTATGCACTGCTTGGTGCAAACAGCCACCGTCCTGCTCGGATTTACATTCCCGCAGCATCTCCATAGGAACGGATTGGGTGGAGAAAATGGCCTCATTGAGTGTCTGCATGCTTATAGTGATTGGTGGTCTCATCTGCTGAATCCATTGCATTAGTATCTGCTTCCCAGATCTCCTGTGGCCCACACTACACTCTCAGGCCAAAGAGCACTCAGTCGTAGGGAAGATAAACTGAGATTACCCCTCTCTGCCATTCCAAAAGTGCCATCTATCACCGGGGCCTCCATGTGACTTCAATTACATTAACAAGCTTAATGTTAGTGTTAAAACACAGTTAAGGACAGGCCAGGGGCCACGGCTGAGGTAGAGGTCTGCCGATGACTAATGTCTGACCTGTCTGAAAAACACAAAGGAAAATTCTTTTTGGTCAGCAGGATATTTGAGAAGAGTCAGAAGCACCTTTTCGCCTCTGTCTTAAGGTATAACCTCCGTAATCGCTAATTGTGCGATTTCTCTTGTGTACTTTAAGTTTGTCCAGACAGGTTATTTCAGCTTGTTATCGGGAAAGCATTTATCCACTTGGAATTATTACTCCACAAGGCCCTCCCACAGCAACATAAACAGTAGTGAATCTTTTAGAGTTATGGTTAAGCCTTTCCTCATTAGATGGGCAATCGACTGGGGGAGAGCAAAGCCCAATTCCAGCCTTTATTGAGTGTAAAGGAGAGCCAGACTGACATTTACATCTCCTGGTTCTTCATGACTGGGTGGCTGGGAAATCGGCCCATAGATCTCTCTTTTGAGGAGGGGTGCTAGAGTAAAAGACCGGATCCAATTTACAGCCGTGACTTATGAATCCTGCCTGATATTCACGTCTCTGATAAAGAGGATATAAGAATAATAAATTCAGCTTTGATCCACGACCAAATGAAGAGAAATTCATCAGAAATTCAAGTTCTTAACTGGCATAGGGGTCAGTGATATATAAGAGCATCCACCATCCGGAAAAGGACACTTTAAAACACATTTGAAAAGTTCTTAGAAATGTGGTCATGTTGGTTCGTAAAAAACTTTTTACCATGTTAAACAAAAGTTTCAAATTCAATGTCTAACGGTGTGTTTACAGGACACCGTTTTCAACTCAAAACAGAAACCTTTTTATGCGTTTTTGGGGCCTGAAAACACAAGGTTTTGAAAACAATGCCTTTACCGTCTCCATGTAAACAACAAAAATATGTGAATTTGTAAAAACGTCATGCACATGCGCGGGGTGTTTCTTGACAAAGTGACATCGCCAACCACTGGCCTCACATGAATAATACAGCCTTTTAGTCATTTTCGCAGATCCGTGTGAAAGGGATCGTTTTGACAAAGTTGTTGTCTGTTTTTAGTACATCGTTGTCATGTAAACATACCCTAAATTCCATATACTGCAAAAAAATATTTTCTTCCTCAGTATTTATGTCTCGTTTTCTAGTACAAATATCTAAAAATTCTATATGTATCTAAAAAAATCGAGATATATTTACTTCAGAAGCAAAATGACATAAGATAAGTGTGTATTCTGAAAAAAAAGTCATTGTATGGGGTAAGAAAAATAAACCTTTACATTTTCCCTTTAAATTAATCTTTTTTTTTTCTGGTTATTTATTTAAAAAAAATCTTACACCTTGAATACCTTGTGGACACATCCTAATATGTATTGTAAAAAATATTTTAAACAAATTAATTATTAATTCATAAACACCAGTTTTAGGGGAGTGCAATACAAAGATCAAATGATTTGATGTTTTAAGAGACTTACCGATCTCGAAACAGTCACGACGATGGTCTGCAGCTGTCCTCTCTATGATATCATTTCCTTTTATGTTTTTTTTATTCTGCATGTTGGATGCACCTGTCACAGTTAAGCTCTGTTTAGTTTCATTTTCATGGAATTTTAGTTTGTTTCGCTTCAGTTACCCGTTTCCTTTGTTCTATCTGTTGTCATGGAGATTCATTTAACGAGCACAGCTGTCAGCATTTAGCTTATTACCATTGTGTATTAAACTTCCTCAGTTTTGTCTCAGTTGTTCTTTTGTCTAAGACACTTTATCTGAGTTTACTTTGTTTAATAAATGTTGCAATTTGTCTTTTGAACCTTCATCATCTTCGATTATGCCTATTTAGTAAGGTTTTTTTTAGAGAATTTCATGCAAGCTTTCTTTTTTGACTTTTTTAAATTAAATGTATTAATACTGAAATTAAAAAAAAATGTGTTCATCATAGAAGAGGTGTATTCAAGTAATTGCATATATAGCATCTTTAACTAAACTCTTTGATCCAGGGGAAAAAATGAGCATCGTGTCATTGACCCTGAAGCACTTACAGATAACAAGTGCATATTCACCACCATGGGAATGCACATTCGCTTGTACACCTGGTGTTTATTAGCATGTGTAAATATTGCCAGCTTATTCTGTCATGCAAGCATTGTGCATATGGTGCTAATATCACTAGCATGAACAACACTCTCTGTCAGTGGGGTTTTTGTGCTTTTGCAATGAGCCGATTTTGCTGACTCTGCCAAGGCCTAGGCAAGATGCACAGCAACCTGGGCAAAATATCCACTCACTAGCCCACTATGCCACTATGCATTGCATACATCAACAGATTTGCTCTTTTCATTCAACAGCAATTATACTTTATTCTTCGAGATGGAAGGTGGCATCCCGATGCCTAACAATGTCACAGAGGAACTCTTCCCTCTAAAGTGTGTGCCCTAAATTGGCTTTTCAACCATCATCCAATTAGGCCTGAAATATGGTAAGTGCCGCAGCTATTATTGTGTACCAAAAGGGGTACAAAAAGGGAGCGGAGGCTGGAGGTAAGGAGTAGTTTTCAGAAGAGATGTGTGGTTTGTTGATTTGTGCTTACACAGCAGAAAAAGAGCGCAATGACGAGGGATAGCGCGACACAGCCGCAGGATAATAAATAAATACTCTTAGATGGATCTGTCTCCCGAGGAAATATATTACAGCTCTCGCAAATACAACAGAAAAGATCAGTGTCTCGCAGACGAAGTGGGCACTGGGAAATCAATGCGTGACTCGACAAAACCTATTCTTTAGGGCAACCAACCAGCGATGCCACAATGAACTATGAGGAATATTTGGCTGGAAGTACTTTTGAAGTGACTGGGTTAATAAATGTGATGCATGGCCTGTTTCAGTGGCTTTGCCAGATAAAGTCACTGTTTTCAAAGCTATACTAAAACTGGCACTAGTGGTGTATTCTTAGTGAATGAATCAGGGGTTTTGAACAAATCGTTCTCATTCACTTCAATGAACCGATGAACCTACTCGTGATGAAACCACGAATCGGTGACAAATCTTTTTAGGATACTGGGATAAATCAAAATCCTCAGATCTTTATGAAACAAAGGCATGAAGCTGTATTAGTTCCTTATTCTGATCTACATGACACATTTCCAACAATATAATCGGTCAATAGAGCTTTCACAAAGGCTGTCTTCTGTGCATCAAAACCAAAGAGATGAATAGCAACCTAAAGCGACCAATCAAAGTTGGTTTCATCCGGACGAGGTGACTGCAGCAGGCAATGTCTGATTTATCTCACCCGTTCACCAAATGGCATGGTAACTGCTGCCTCTGATGGCAGCTAAGGCTCCTAGTTTGATATAAGCTTTCAAACCTGTCGACTCAAAGATGTAGCGTGGCTCGGCTGACAGCAGGATTGATTTTCATGGCTCTTAAATGCAGCCTATGCAAGGAGAACCAAGGACACTCCCTTTCTCAGGTAATGACAATCGTCTTTAAGAAATAATGGCCTTGATGACGCTTTTGAAAAGTTTCCAGGTTGCCTCCAATAATGAATTCCTGGTCGATGACACAATGATAGATTCCATCCGTCTGAAAGGACGCTGTTGCCACAATTTAATTGACGAGGAATGAATCCAGGGGGTTACGGAGGAGTCGGCTAAATTTCATGTGATCAGCAAGGTTTCAAACAATCATTGGCGAACTGATGTCTGCCCCATATCTATAAGTCATTGTGTTTTATAGGCCATTAGGGATCTCTGGAGAAAGGCTGCATGGGGAGCGTGGCTTTTTGTCGAAATTAAAATGTCAGAGAGAAAGAAATAGAACAAAACAGGGAATCTGTAATTAATTACACGGCCATAAAAATTCAATAATCAAGAGGCGATTCCACTCTCTAGCACAGCAATTTCTGATCACAGCAAGCTCAAATAAAATACATTAATCTCCCTAAATTAGATTTTTAATCTGAAAAGCAATACATGGGGATACAGTGTGCGTCCTCCCTTGCAGGCTGCAGGAGCTATAGCTGAAAAATTAACTGGACTGAACATAATATTAAAATCTGTAGGCAAAAATCGGCTGCATTTACACCGCAAATTGGTGATGTTTACAGATGAGAGCTCACAAGATGAAACAATATAACGGAAAAGCTATTCTATGAAATGCACATGCAAATCATTTAAATCCTAACTTTTTCCATGTTGCACAGGGAATCGGTGTGCTGGGTGTGTTCAGAATCAGTTCTGCTGTTGGCTGCAAATGATTTTCCAAATAATATGCGCCCGGAGGGTATCTATTGGAATCCTATAGTATAAGTGTCGTTAATGTGAAGGAAGACACAGTGTTATGTGACTTTCATTGACTTGTGCATCAGCTAGTTCAGATTGAACAGAGCCCACTCTGTATGAGTGCAGGTTCATGAGAGAGTTATGGAAAAGCAGGGATTTATTGACTGAGGGAAATTTCTTGCTAGCAACAGGCCACTTATTAAAGCTAAATGTGCCATTTCTGCCACTAGTGTCGGCAAACGGTATTGCAAAACAGATGATTTTTCCTGAACGCCCTCCTCATCAAGTGATCAGTTGACTTAGCTTAAAAAAAGTGAGGAAACCCGTTGCCTATTAAGTAATAAACAATGCGTAATTGAAAAAATTAAGTTGGGAAATTGACGATTCCACATAACTTAATTTCATTTATATACTTAAAGGGTTAGTTCACCCAAAAATGAAAATTCTGTCATTAATTACTTACCCTCATGTCGTTCGACACCCGTAAGATCTCCGTTCATCTTCGGAACACAAATGAGGATATTTTAGTTGAAATCCGATGGCTCAGAAAGGCCTCCATTGGTGCAATGCACTTTACACTGTCAAGACCCATAAAAGGTACTAAAGACGTTGTTACAAAGTCCATCTCACTACAGTGGCTCTACAATAACTTTATAAAGCTACGAGAGTAGTTGTTGTGCGCAAAAAAAACCTAAATAACGACTTATATAATGATGACCGATTTCAAAACACTGCATCATGAAGCTTCGAAGCGTTATGAATCAGTGAGACGATTCAGTGGTTTGGATCGCCAAAGTCACGTGATTTCAGCAGTTTGGCGGTTTGACGAGCGATCCGAATCATTGATCAGTGATATCAGAAATATACGGATTCTCAATAATTAGCTCAGGAATAAGACCTTATGACAGAGATAACCAGGGTAGGAGACTGAAACTGTGGGAGAGGGCACCATAGCTTGTTTGAGCCCTGGTTCTTACATTTCATCTCATTGCTCTGGCTGTGTGCAGGCTTGAGACAGATCTATTGTGATGGCAGGATCACCACTCACTAATAATTAATCAGATTCTGCAGTCTCGCAGTGGTGCGACACCCAATCCCCCTTTGGCCCTCAGATCTGTCTGCTGCTGTTGAGAACTTGTTTGGCATGAGAGCACGAAGGCCCAACTACTATATTTACATCTCCTAGCACTCCTCACCTCAACATGCCAAACAACCACCCGGTCTGTGGTAGGAAACACAAACACACAGGTTGTAATGTTGACTGTTAAAGCAGCAAAATACGTGTCTGTGAAAGTGAGTCATGCACCTGCATGAATTTTTGACTTTCACTGGCTTGCTGTGTTTAGGACTCGCTTTAAGATTCATTCAGAATAAATCCAGCAGGTTACCGAGGATGATATGCTTTCATCAAAGTGACCAGATGATCCGGGGGGAAAATACAAGCAATCCTGTTGGCATAAGCCGGGTGACACACTTTATGTCACTTGGCAGTTTTTTTACTGTAGCTCGTCTTCTCAAAAAAAAAAAAAAAAAAAGAGAGAGAGAGAGAGAGAGAGAGAGAGAGAAGAATATATATCAAATGGACTTGGTGAGGAAGTAAGCCTTGGGAAGAGTTTGTCAACATCAGTGATAATCAAATATTTACTGTAGCAAATGATAGAGCAAGATGGATATGAAAAGTGATGCCTTTTGATTCTGGGTTTCCAAAAAGCTCTGAAAAGACCACGTCCATTTTTTCCCCAGAGTTCCAACCAAACTTTAACCCAACAGGAGCATCAGTGAGGGTGTTAATCCAAGGCTCTGGCATTCCTCTCTGTTTCACTGGACGCTTGTCATCTCTCAGAGGTGCAGATGTTTAGCTGTCAGAGCGGCTTTATAATGCACAGAGCTTGTTTGATACAGTCATGTATCACACTGGAAAAACACATTATGCTGTTTTAAGAGTACTTAAGGAGAACTTAAGTGTTTGCATGTATGTAATACGTCTGAAAGAAGAGGGTCTGGACGAGATATAAAATGTTGACCTTGCTAATAGGTCTTTCAGTGGAAAGGACATTGCTGTTGCTAGTTTCTTTTTTTAATAGATTAGATTTTAAATCATTAAAGAAACCTGGTTAAACGTTTGATGTTTTATATTCATTTATGAGGTTCATAAGGAACATCAGGGCGTTTCTTCAACTAGAGGCATTTCATTTTATTTGAACTAACAGATATCAGTTTTTGTTACACAAAGGTGACATTAAGTTGTTATTTTATAGTTTAACCTTGTCAAAGATCTTGACTTTCAATATTTAACTATACACACACACACACACTAACATATATAGTATGTATACTGTATATATATATATATATATATATATATATATATATAATATATAATATATAATATATAATATATATATATATATATATATATATATATATATATATATATATATATATATATATATATATATATATATATATATATATATATATATATATATATATATATATATATATACATACACACAGTATACATACTATATATGTTAGTGTGTGTGTGTGTATAGTTAAATATTGAAAGTCAAGATCTATATATATATCAAAGTCAAGATATATATACACACAGAACTATTGCACCTAATATATAAAAAAAATACTGTATGTGTGAAGAAATTTCATGAAAACTCAAGGTATATCATCATTGTATATTCATTGTGCATAATTTCAAGATCTAATTTTATGTTCAAATATAAATTGTGTGAATTGTGTAACATGCAATGGAATTAGCCTTAGTGAGAAAAAGGAGTCATTTTAGTACAAAATTTGAAAATAAAATAAAACTGTTGGACATTGTTAGACAAATTGAATCAGTGAGATTGTATCGTGTTTTAAGAGAGTTTAGCCACATGTCATAGCTGCAGAACAGTAGTGCTGTTTTCAAATATAATAAGATAAATCATTCAGCCTGCATATAACTTCTGTATCTTGCCATTAAAGCTTTTTAAAGGCTTATTTGTTGAACATACTGATATATTGCTCGAGTCTATTTATTGGCTCTCTGAATTCTCGTCCCTGTCAAGTGATTCTGCAAGGTGAGATGCTTTGAGTGAAACTCAATCCGTTTGTCAAGGGGGAAATATATGACGGGCCCTTATCCAGACAGCATGGATGTAAACAGAGCTATAAAATGCTAACATCTTCTTTTATATTTATGTTTTCATTTATTAGGGTTTATTTTTTGCGCCTCCAAAGGTTAAACACACTAATCTCTTATCTAAAGTATCAGTCAAAATAGCAATCTGTAAGCACCAGTTGACGTGAGAATTGAAAGACCCCACTGCATGCCTCTTCCTGGATCCGGTTGCCCATCTGCATGACTTGAGCTGCCATTATGACAGCTCCACCTGCCCAGAACGGATGGTCAGCTGGTCCAGAGTATGATTTACAGCCAGCGTAAACTTACTCAGCAGGATCTCCAACACATTTGTGCATTCACTCACACGTAGAAGTGTTACATGATGCTAAAATCGGGGGGCACGGAGACCGAATGACAGCAATAAATGTTTAGAGACGTACTTATCACTTTTCAAAGGAGAGTTCCTTGTCCATGTAGAAGATTCTGGAAATCACTGGAGCAGATTTATGTCATATGCAGCAGACTACACCAACCTGAGTATCTGATGTATATTGCATTCAGTACCGTATGTCTATAAAAAGAAAATGACATAATAAAACCCTCTGTACAGCCCGATATCAGGCTCTTGTAGTTAATCCAACTTTTCTGACGCCCAGTTTGATTTTCAATTTTCAAGGTTAGGCGATTAATCTTTTGGCAGGATGTTAAATCCTGCTCCGGGAAGCTCTTCGAGAGACTGTACCCTCTGTGCGGTTTACAGGTACAAGGTCTTTGCTTTAAATATTAACAAAGCCACAAAGCACACAAGAATCAGTCAGGTATGAGGTCAGGCTTGTAGTGAGATTACTCTCTCTCTCTCATATGCAGCAGCACACAAGTGTGTTACACATGCAGGACTGAGATGCCTAGGTTAAGCTGTTGGCCTGACTTATGGTACCAATAAAGTTTGGTGATTTACAGTGCGCAAATGAAACGGCTCTGTTGAGGGAGGGGAAGCATGACACTGAAGGCTGTTTGGAGGTCAGCGAGCTTTTGAAAACCTTGCTCTCGGATAAACTCAAAGTGTTATCCTTCAGCAATATATATCTTCTTGTGATGAAAAAAATGCTTCAATCTACAATATACAACTAATCTTCCTGTAAGGCAGCCAGAATGACTATGTAACTCCTCAGGCAGTTTCTGTCCTCAAGGTGTCGTGACTGGAAATTAGTGAATAAAACCAGCCGAGCGCTGTGCTGGCCCAGAAGAGCTGATACATCAAAGACCTTCCATCTTCCTCAGCGCTTTTATTTTCCCCATTATGTCCCTGTTAATGAGTCGCTGAGAACACCAAAGCCAATATATAGGGGTAATGCATCCAAACAGCCGATATAATGAAATGGGGCTTATCGGTATGTGTGTCCATTAATGTGCGGGCTCTGGTGCTGGCATCCTTGTGGATTTTTGGGTGATAAAACAAGGGCTTTGTACTTTCCCACTGGCTTGTTACCTCTCAGTTCCTCGGTAGAGCTTTTTTAGCCTTGTTCCTTGAAAGAAACCGCGTAGACCCGACTTTAATTAATTCCAACACGCAGTCATATTATTCTTTTATATAAGTGCCAGGTTTCCTACGCACATCCATTACGAACCCAACTAAAGCTCTTTTAGTATATTTATTACCGCAAACTGGGTTTAAATTATTAAACGTAATGATGTAGGCTCCAAAAATATGTTGTTCTTTATTTTCTCCGCAGAGAATCAATGTTATGCATTAGCAGTATAAATTAAGTAATACTTTACCTAGGCATGTTGCTGCCTTTGATACATTCTCTTAGCGAGATATATTCTCCGAGCTGAGCGCTCCCAAGGCCTCTTGGGGAAAGGATGATATAGTTCATTCTAATGAAAGAGCTTGCGGCTGGTAATGGCTTAAATGATGCATTTGCACTGAGGAAAATGTGTTGGGAAGATCTTGCCAAAACAAAATCATTTACCAGATAACTGAATAGTGATGTCACTGCATCTGTGCATGCCTATTTTGGTGTGTGTGTATAAATACAGTGTGTGGAAAAAAACACGACATCTAAATAAAAAAAATAAAGCATCTAAGAATTCATAGGACGACGTTTTTATCCCTTACGATTGCATGAAGGGGGAAAAGAAATACACCCTATGCACTGCTTGGTGCAAACAGCCACCGTCCTGCTCGGATTTACATTCCCGCAGCATCTCCATAGGAACGGATTGGGTGGAGAAAATGGCCTCATTGAGTGTCTGCATGCTTATAGTGATTGGTGGTCTCATCTGCTGAATCCATTGCATTAGTATCTGCTTCCCAGATCTCCTGTGGCCCACACTACACTCTCAGGCCAAAGAGCACTCAGTCGTAGGGAAGATAAACTGAGATTACCCCTCTCTGCCATTCCAAAAGTGCCATCTATCACCGGGGCCTCCATGTGACTTCAATTACATTAACAAGCTTAATGTTAGTGTTAAAACACAGTTAAGGACAGGCCAGGGGCCACGGCTGAGGTAGAGGTCTGCCGATGACTAATGTCTGACCTGTCTGAAAAACACAAAGGAAAATTCTTTTTGGTCAGCAGGATATTTGAGAAGAGTCAGAAGCACCTTTTCGCCTCTGTCTTAAGGTATAACCTCCGTAATCGCTAATTGTGCGATTTCTCTTGTGTACTTTAAGTTTGTCCAGACAGGTTATTTCAGCTTGTTATCGGGAAAGCATTTATCCACTTGGAATTATTACTCCACAAGGCCCTCCCACAGCAACATAAACAGTAGTGAATCTTTTAGAGTTATGGTTAAGCCTTTCCTCATTAGATGGGCAATCGACTGGGGGAGAGCAAAGCCCAATTCCAGCCTTTATTGAGTGTAAAGGAGAGCCAGACTGACATTTACATCTCCTGGTTCTTCATGACTGGGTGGCTGGGAAATCGGCCCATAGATCTCTCTTTTGAGGAGGGGTGCTAGAGTAAAAGACCGGATCCAATTTACAGCCGTGACTTATGAATCCTGCCTGATATTCACGTCTCTGATAAAGAGGATATAAGAATAATAAATTCAGCTTTGATCCACGACCAAATGAAGAGAAATTCATCAGAAATTCAAGTTCTTAACTGGCATAGGGGTCAGTGATATATAAGAGCATCCACCATCCGGAAAAGGACACTTTAAAACACATTTGAAAAGTTCTTAGAAATGTGGTCATGTTGGTTCGTAAAAAACTTTTTACCATGTTAAACAAAAGTTTCAAATTCAATGTCTAACGGTGTGTTTACAGGACACCGTTTTCAACTCAAAACAGAAACCTTTTTATGCGTTTTTGGGGCCTGAAAACACAAGGTTTTGAAAACAATGCCTTTACCGTCTCCATGTAAACAACAAAAATATGTGAATTTGTAAAAACGTCATGCACATGCGCGGGGTGTTTCTTGACAAAGTGACATCGCCAACCACTGGCCTCACATGAATAATACAGCCTTTTAGTCATTTTCGCAGATCCGTGTGAAAGGGATCGTTTTGACAAAGTTGTTGTCTGTTTTTAGTACATCGTTGTCATGTAAACATACCCTAAATTCCATATACTGCAAAAAAATATTTTCTTCCTCAGTATTTATGTCTCGTTTTCTAGTACAAATATCTAAAAATTCTATATGTATCTAAAAAAATCGAGATATATTTACTTCAGAAGCAAAATGACATAAGATAAGTGTGTATTCTGAAAAAAAAGTCATTGTATGGGGTAAGAAAAATAAACCTTTACATTTTCCCTTTAAATTAATCTTTTTTTTTTCTGGTTATTTATTTAAAAAAAATCTTACACCTTGAATACCTTGTGGACACATCCTAATATGTATTGTAAAAAATATTTTAAACAAATTAATTATTAATTCATAAACACCAGTTTTAGGGGAGTGCAATACAAAGATCAAATGATTTGATGTTTTAAGAGACTTACCGATCTCGAAACAGTCACGACGATGGTCTGCAGCTGTCCTCTCTATGATATCATTTCCTTTTATGTTTTTTTTATTCTGCATGTTGGATGCACCTGTCACAGTTAAGCTCTGTTTAGTTTCATTTTCATGGAATTTTAGTTTGTTTCGCTTCAGTTACCCGTTTCCTTTGTTCTATCTGTTGTCATGGAGATTCATTTAACGAGCACAGCTGTCAGCATTTAGCTTATTACCATTGTGTATTAAACTTCCTCAGTTTTGTCTCAGTTGTTCTTTTGTCTAAGACACTTTATCTGAGTTTACTTTGTTTAATAAATGTTGCAATTTGTCTTTTGAACCTTCATCATCTTCGATTATGCCTATTTAGTAAGGTTTTTTTTAGAGAATTTCATGCAAGCTTTCTTTTTTGACTTTTTTAAATTAAATGTATTAATACTGAAATTAAAAAAAAATGTGTTCATCATAGAAGAGGTGTATTCAAGTAATTGCATATATAGCATCTTTAACTAAACTCTTTGATCCAGGGGAAAAAATGAGCATCGTGTCATTGACCCTGAAGCACTTACAGATAACAAGTGCATATTCACCACCATGGGAATGCACATTCGCTTGTACACCTGGTGTTTATTAGCATGTGTAAATATTGCCAGCTTATTCTGTCATGCAAGCATTGTGCATATGGTGCTAATATCACTAGCATGAACAACACTCTCTGTCAGTGGGGTTTTTGTGCTTTTGCAATGAGCCGATTTTGCTGACTCTGCCAAGGCCTAGGCAAGATGCACAGCAACCTGGGCAAAATATCCACTCACTAGCCCACTATGCCACTATGCATTGCATACATCAACAGATTTGCTCTTTTCATTCAACAGCAATTATACTTTATTCTTCGAGATGGAAGGTGGCATCCCGATGCCTAACAATGTCACAGAGGAACTCTTCCCTCTAAAGTGTGTGCCCTAAATTGGCTTTTCAACCATCATCCAATTAGGCCTGAAATATGGTAAGTGCCGCAGCTATTATTGTGTACCAAAAGGGGTACAAAAAGGGAGCGGAGGCTGGAGGTAAGGAGTAGTTTTCAGAAGAGATGTGTGGTTTGTTGATTTGTGCTTACACAGCAGAAAAAGAGCGCAATGACGAGGGATAGCGCGACACAGCCGCAGGATAATAAATAAATACTCTTAGATGGATCTGTCTCCCGAGGAAATATATTACAGCTCTCGCAAATACAACAGAAAAGATCAGTGTCTCGCAGACGAAGTGGGCACTGGGAAATCAATGCGTGACTCGACAAAACCTATTCTTTAGGGCAACCAACCAGCGATGCCACAATGAACTATGAGGAATATTTGGCTGGAAGTACTTTTGAAGTGACTGGGTTAATAAATGTGATGCATGGCCTGTTTCAGTGGCTTTGCCAGATAAAGTCACTGTTTTCAAAGCTATACTAAAACTGGCACTAGTGGTGTATTCTTAGTGAATGAATCAGGGGTTTTGAACAAATCGTTCTCATTCACTTCAATGAACCGATGAACCTACTCGTGATGAAACCACGAATCGGTGACAAATCTTTTTAGGATACTGGGATAAATCAAAATCCTCAGATCTTTATGAAACAAAGGCATGAAGCTGTATTAGTTCCTTATTCTGATCTACATGACACATTTCCAACAATATAATCGGTCAATAGAGCTTTCACAAAGGCTGTCTTCTGTGCATCAAAACCAAAGAGATGAATAGCAACCTAAAGCGACCAATCAAAGTTGGTTTCATCCGGACGAGGTGACTGCAGCAGGCAATGTCTGATTTATCTCACCCGTTCACCAAATGGCATGGTAACTGCTGCCTCTGATGGCAGCTAAGGCTCCTAGTTTGATATAAGCTTTCAAACCTGTCGACTCAAAGATGTAGCGTGGCTCGGCTGACAGCAGGATTGATTTTCATGGCTCTTAAATGCAGCCTATGCAAGGAGAACCAAGGACACTCCCTTTCTCAGGTAATGACAATCGTCTTTAAGAAATAATGGCCTTGATGACGCTTTTGAAAAGTTTCCAGGTTGCCTCCAATAATGAATTCCTGGTCGATGACACAATGATAGATTCCATCCGTCTGAAAGGACGCTGTTGCCACAATTTAATTGACGAGGAATGAATCCAGGGGGTTACGGAGGAGTCGGCTAAATTTCATGTGATCAGCAAGGTTTCAAACAATCATTGGCGAACTGATGTCTGCCCCATATCTATAAGTCATTGTGTTTTATAGGCCATTAGGGATCTCTGGAGAAAGGCTGCATGGGGAGCGTGGCTTTTTGTCGAAATTAAAATGTCAGAGAGAAAGAAATAGAACAAAACAGGGAATCTGTAATTAATTACACGGCCATAAAAATTCAATAATCAAGAGGCGATTCCACTCTCTAGCACAGCAATTTCTGATCACAGCAAGCTCAAATAAAATACATTAATCTCCCTAAATTAGATTTTTAATCTGAAAAGCAATACATGGGGATACAGTGTGCGTCCTCCCTTGCAGGCTGCAGGAGCTATAGCTGAAAAATTAACTGGACTGAACATAATATTAAAATCTGTAGGCAAAAATCGGCTGCATTTACACCGCAAATTGGTGATGTTTACAGATGAGAGCTCACAAGATGAAACAATATAACGGAAAAGCTATTCTATGAAATGCACATGCAAATCATTTAAATCCTAACTTTTTCCATGTTGCACAGGGAATCGGTGTGCTGGGTGTGTTCAGAATCAGTTCTGCTGTTGGCTGCAAATGATTTTCCAAATAATATGCGCCCGGAGGGTATCTATTGGAATCCTATAGTATAAGTGTCGTTAATGTGAAGGAAGACACAGTGTTATGTGACTTTCATTGACTTGTGCATCAGCTAGTTCAGATTGAACAGAGCCCACTCTGTATGAGTGCAGGTTCATGAGAGAGTTATGGAAAAGCAGGGATTTATTGACTGAGGGAAATTTCTTGCTAGCAACAGGCCACTTATTAAAGCTAAATGTGCCATTTCTGCCACTAGTGTCGGCAAACGGTATTGCAAAACAGATGATTTTTCCTGAACGCCCTCCTCATCAAGTGATCAGTTGACTTAGCTTAAAAAAAGTGAGGAAACCCGTTGCCTATTAAGTAATAAACAATGCGTAATTGAAAAAATTAAGTTGGGAAATTGACGATTCCACATAACTTAATTTCATTTATATACTTAAAGGGTTAGTTCACCCAAAAATGAAAATTCTGTCATTAATTACTTACCCTCATGTCGTTCGACACCCGTAAGATCTCCGTTCATCTTCGGAACACAAATGAGGATATTTTAGTTGAAATCCGATGGCTCAGAAAGGCCTCCATTGGTGCAATGCACTTTACACTGTCAAGACCCATAAAAGGTACTAAAGACGTTGTTACAAAGTCCATCTCACTACAGTGGCTCTACAATAACTTTATAAAGCTACGAGAGTAGTTGTTGTGCGCAAAAAAAACCTAAATAACGACTTATATAATGATGACCGATTTCAAAACACTGCATCATGAAGCTTCGAAGCGTTATGAATCAGTGAGACGATTCAGTGGTTTGGATCGCCAAAGTCACGTGATTTCAGCAGTTTGGCGGTTTGACGAGCGATCCGAATCATGATTCGACTCGCTGATTCATAACGCTTCGAAGCTTCATGAAGCAGTGTTTTGAAATCGGTCATCACTATATAAGTTGTTATTTAGGGTGTTTTTGCACACAAAAACTATTCTCGTCGCTTCATAAAGTTGAACCACTGTAGTAAGATGGACTTTGTAACGACGTCTTAGTGTAAAGTGCATTATGGCAATGGAGGCCTTTCTGAGCCATCGGATTTCAATTAAAATATCTTCATTTGTGTTCCGAAGATAAACGGAGCTCTTACGGGTGTCGAACGACATGAGGGTAATTAATGACAGAATTTAAATTTTTGGGTGAACTAACCCTTTAATAATTTGAAGGCAACGGGTTTCCTTTTTTTTTCAAAGTTAAGTCAACTGATAATTTTTTTCCAAACAATCCTGCCCTCAAACTCACACTATTGAATAAGCCAATGTGATGTGTCAGGTATACATTTCTTTGCAAATTAAGCTAAAACAGATTAAATGATTTTAACATACAAAGACTTCACATCCAGATTTTAGGTCTGCATTTTTTTTTTTCTGGTTAGAGAATCACAGATATAGATCCATACATTCTGACATGTTATTATGTTCTTAAAAAGAGGAGAATCCCAGCTTTTATGGTAAGTGATAACAATCAGTCAATTTGGCCTTTAAATTCAAAGTATGTCGTGCTCACTCTATAGGGAATCCTTTCTTCTGTTCTCAGCTATTCATCTTCGGTTCTGGTTTGGGCTAACACTATTAAAGCGAACAGAACGGCCTCCAGAGAGAGCAGAATACTTTGAGTGCATTAGGAAGTGTGTAGGAGAGATTCAGTTCAGCACAAGGTCCTCCACATACCCGCACCATAAATATCCTCCGTGTAATACATCAAAAAACGTCCCAATGTCAGTAAAGGGGGGTGGTGGAGGTAAAAAATGTGTGTCAGCATCAACTGCAGAACTGCGCTGTGAATTATGTACAGTAATCTGCAAAAATTATTGCTGGCTAACCGCCCCTAATGAATCCAGCCAGGTCAGAATGGATTACAGTACCAGTGAAAGCATCCATTTAAGCCAAAAGTGAAGCATGGCAACATAAGGAAGCCAGGAACGATAGCACACCTTTGCTATTCAATAAATTTAACGTTGGATTTACTCAGTGTCTGATGAAACGTGGATATGAAGACAAAGAAGTCTGTGGTGATGAGAGGACGTATTGATCAGCTAGATAACTGTATTAAATGGCAATCTTTCAATTAACCACCATATTTCACTGCCCTGATTATCTGCCTTGCTAATTACAAGACAACCATTTGATCTTCTCATAGCTGTCATTACTTACATGGGCTGTCATGAGTCTGCATAACAGCATCGCTTTGTCTTCTTCTCTAACGTGACAAGGCAATTTGCCGTTTAATTGTTGTACACAAACCACCAGCATTGAGGAAGCTATTTTATAAAGTGTAGCTTGTCAAATTGGGTTAAACTACAGTCAAGCTAATGAAAATGTAGCTATACTACAAGCTGCTTATAAAAAAAGGCTAAATGCTAAGCTATTTCTTAGCTAACAGAAAAGAGGACCTAAATGCAAACGGAAAAGCAAATGTATTATCTTAGAACTGTACATTTTTGACATTACTTTGATCACCTCTGATAACAGATTTGTCTAAAATATAATGTAGAAACCTGTAAAGCTGTTTTGAAATGATATGTATTGTGAAAAGCGCTATACACATAAATGTGAATTGAAGTGAAATGAAACTCAACTGTGTTGAATGAATTTTGCTGATCCTTGCCATGATTCTGGCAGCAATTAAATATGTTTTAAGACTTGAGTCTTATTAATGATTTTCAGTTTTGTTCAAGGTAATTAAATAATTCGTGTTTCAAAAACTGAACATATAATATGGAATTTGGAATGAAAAAATGCCCCTATTGTTGGGGCACAATATTTTGACGTGACAATATCTGGCTGACTTTTCCATCTGTTAATATAACATGATTAGATTCAAATGGTCAGTATAATTTATTAAGCTGGGTGTCCACCTTAGAAATAATCATAATTATAATAAAACCATCATATTAAAAAAAAAAAAAAATGTATATATATTATATATTATATATATATATATATATATATATATATATATATATATATATATATATATATATATATATATATATATATATATATATATATAAATATATATAAATATATATATATATATATATACATTTTTTTGTATACATGTATATATACATATATATACAGCTCTGGAAAAAATTAATCAAATGTTAAGTGGTCTCTTAATTTTTTTCAGAGCTGTATATAATATTAAATCACATATAATATCATTATCAATATATTTTAGAATCTTTATTTTTTCATCGACATTTTCTATGTATTTTGAAATGAGCAAATTGTAATGAAAGTATTTATTTGAATAAAAGTATTTATAAAAATAAACAGAATATGGTACAATCATTGTTTAAGTGCATAAAAAGCCCTTTTCCCAGAGTTAAAAGAGGGTTCAAATGCTGGTCCATCAATGTTCAACAAATAAAATGCAGATTAGGATTACATTTTGTATATAGCCTATGTATGTATATATATAACTAGGCGTATAACTATACATATACTCTTATTTATATCATGATTTTCATAAAAGTTTAATAACTTTAATTTTTACAAAAAAAATATAAGTATGTATATGTAACATTAACGTTAACCTAGATTTTACACATTTAGTATTGTTTATTGTTAGCTCATGATACCTAATGCATTCACTAATGTTTGTTACTAGCAAGAAATATTGCTCTATTTTGAAGTTAGGCTTCTACCACGCTACTTAAAAGATGGAGTAGGTTAGTAGTTTAAACTGCTAAACACTGTAAACCATGACACAAATCCTGCACTATAATAAACAAAGACTACAACCTCATACATCACAGTTGAAGACAAAATTAGATATATATGAATTAAGGACATTTTTTATAATGCTGCTGCTTTAGCTAAACTGAATTTAGTATTTCATATTATTTATTGCCAGACAGTAACAAAATTAGATATTGGATTTTGCTATTGATTTTAAGTCTGTTCAACAGACACAGCAGTTCTTCCCCGACCTCAGCTTTAGACCAAATTTAATTCTGGAAAATATGCACAGAAAACGTGGAGCGTTTGCATTATTGAGCCCTGAACATATTGCAAAAATTCCAATAGGATTTCATTTCCTCATCACGTATTTCTTTCTTTTACATAAAAAGAACAGTCCCAAGCATTGTGTCAAACAATGTCCCTGTGTTAGTGGTGTCAACACAACCAGCTCAGGATAAAGCACACAAAGCTAACAACAGGCTAACAGCTCTAAACTATCTTTCCACACGCAGGACCAGGAAGCCTTTTAATTTGAGGAATGCGGCAGTGCTATATTTCACCCGTTCCTGGTGTCTTGCATTATCTTAGTAAACATCCCAGGTACTAATTTGATATATTGTGAAGCAGCCTGTGCTCTATCCAGCTCCCAGGGTGATAGATGAATGACTGGAAGACGAAATAGCGACTGAGATTTATGGCCTGCCAGCACATAGAATATGTATGATTATCTGCCGCACACTGAAAGCTACTTCTTTTGAGTGATAAGCGAAGGGAGAGTGATCTAGCAAATGACTCCATCTCCCCGGTGGGAAGGGAAGAGCAGAGGCTGCAAACTGAGCTCGTTTGTATCACGACTGTAGTCTCCGGCACCGAGCAGCATCGGTGCACTGTCCTGCAGATTGTTCACAGAGTTATGGATCTCATCTCCTGCAACCACACCGGCAGTTTTCCATTCTTTCTCTCTAGCACGAATAGTCCATCAGTGTCCCTCCATCTCTCTCTCTCTCTCTCAGAGGCTGTGCTAGTTATGTGGTAACAAACTGTAGTCATTTCACTCTGGTGGATTGCAGTTTCGCTCCGTACCTCTGAAATATTTGTCTGAAATAGTTGACTTCTGATTTGGTTATAATACCCATTGGTATTTTCTGAGCACTTAAAGCGGTTCTGCTCCTAATTGATCGATGGCACGTCATCGTAAATCCCAAAACCTGGTGGAGTTTATTGATCCTACAGGAGCGCTTGTACCTCTCAGCATATGTCACCTCACGCACTCATAGGCTGCTAAGTAGGAGGCATTTTTTACAGTGAGGGCATTATCATATGCCCACTCTGCCCGTTGTTAACTGCATCAGTGATTTAATGTGAGACAGCATGACTTGCACGGCACCCAGGAGAGGGCTTGATTTGGTGTGTGGCCCAATTTATATATTTACATGCTGCCCATAAATAATCCTAATGCACCTCGGCGGATTGCTGAGAGTAATTGTTTATCCACTTCCTAGCGGACATGCTTGACAATATTCTTGATGAACAACCAGCAGCCTTGTTTTAAAGGATTGCTTTGGCTGTAGTGGATGCGGGCCGGGGTGATCTGAGGCTTTGCTCGACTTCTCTACACTGCAGGATTGAGAGCGCCATCAAACTCCCTCGAAGGCAAGGCAGATCACCCGGCAGCCATTTTGGAAACGATTTCCCTTCAGCTCCTTGTGTCCATAACCGTTGTTCAAAATAACATATTTTAAATAACAGAATCTGACAACAATGATATAATGAATTTGTGCTTCTTTCGCTTGAATCATGCAAAGAAACTATTTTTTTTAGGTTGGTCAGTGCTGATGTGCATCCATATCTAGATTTCCAATCCTACCGCCGCAATTCTGAGCACTGCAATTTTACCCATTCATATAAGGCATCATCAATGACATTAATTCATGTTGCTTTGACATGGTTTTGGAGATATTTTGATACCATTTAAAAAAAACAGGCTACACTTTATTTTAAGATGATGTGGTTACATTGGTCTTACTCAAATAAGTACTGAGTAATACTTATTAACTATTTAGAGGTGAGCATGGGCACAACACTATATAGAGAAAAAAAATCTTTGGAAGATATCACTGAATATTTATTTAACCATTGCAAAAGTAAATTTCTTACTGAAGTTAATTTTTCACCTCTGGGGTTTTTTTTGTGTTTATTTAAAATGAGACAAATCTGATTTGATTTTAATCTTATATCTGTTATTTAACAGTTGAGATAGTTCTTTAAAGCAGATCTAACCAGCAGAAGACACGAGCCGGGTTTAAATCCCAGTTGCGCAGGTGGGTCATATTGTAACACTATTACAACTATTTTATTCTATTCTATACTTTTATGAATTCTATTGAGAAACCATGAGAAAGAGTTTAATAAAGACTGAGAGTCAATGTTCAGAAATTATTAATTATTATTATGTTTTGAACTATGCTGTATTCTGCGGGGTGTTCGTTGTCAAACTCAAAGCATTTTTTATTTTTAATTATTAAAAAATGCTATTATTTTATATGAAACAGTTAATAATTGTATTTTATTTACAAAATATTTTAGTTTGTTAATTTTAGATCAGATAACATTTTAAGCTGCCATTAGGTCATGTTACAACGTGCCCCTCACGTTACAATGTGCCCCACCTATGGAGCATGTTGTCACATTTCACTTCCATTCTTTCTGGGTAAATCAAGAAAAAAGTATACACTGTATTAAAGCTGCAATAGGTAACATTTTTGCAGTAAAATATCCAAAAACCACTAGGCCTGTGTTATATATTTTGTTCATTTGAGTACTTAAAATATCCCAGATGTTTCCAACTATTTGTAAATCGTGAGAAAATCGCTATTTTAACCAAGGAACCGGGGCGTGTGAGGGAGTCGCCTGTCAATTGCGTCTTATCTGCGTTACCCTCATTTTGCAGAAATGCTTTACTCTTACTGCAGTGTGCAACAAGTGCCATAGCAGCTGCCGAGTAACGTCATAACATCATTTTCAACACACACAGATGTATCTTATATGATAAACAGAGCTGCGTTACCTCATACTCATGACCGGAAAAGCGGAAATGGCACCGGTGACTGTGGCATAATAAAAGTCCAACTGCTCGCGAGGCGTGTGTTGCGTTCATCTTATTAACAATCTCTCCTGCGGCCTTGCTCAGCTCCACAACACTCGGTCCTGCTCTGTTTCATACTACAGTAACGTTAATAATTGCATCCATGAACACGATTTCTGCCCGAATCCTATCCCGATTCTTTTCAACCTGCTGTGAGGTGAAGACCACATGTCCCAAGATTCTTTTCAAGAACTTTGTTTTGAATAGGGGACCGCTAACAAATGGTGAAGTTACATAGTGCACCTTTAATGAAACAAAACCACATAATTATACTACACATGTGAAATGAATGTGGGAAAAAATAAATACTCTGAACCCCAAGTAGATTTACACAAACTGAGAAAGTCAAAAAGCGGTAGGTTGTGCCCCGTTCTCCTCTACGTACTATAGAGCTATGGTTAGGGTTTGGGGGTTGCACTTTATTTTACACTACGTGCACTTACAGTGTACTAACCTACGAAAGTACTGGGTATAATAAAGTAACTACATGGTTTGAGGTTAGGTTTAAGGGTAGTGTAATGAATGTCCACTGGAGGCGAGCGTAGTGAGAACTCATGTGCAGTATATATTGAATCCGAAAGTGAACAGATATAAAATAAAGACTTGACTTGGTTTGACTTGAAAACAGAAACAGGAACAGGAACAGAAACAGAAACTCACCAGTGGTTACACAAGCAAAGCTAGACCAGAGACTGACAGGGAACAACTGTGAATAATCAAACAATGAACCAACGAGAAAGCATGACACATGACTACCAACCAATGAGAACATAACACATGAGACTAGAGAAGCACATGACATGATCACATGAGGACAAGGGAATCACATGACAAACAGGAAACATGACTCAGAATTACAAAATAAAAGTCATGAAACATGAACATGAAACAAAACCAAAACTAGACATGACATGACATGACAGGTAGGTTCAGGGTTAGTACCAACCTAGCTATTACCCAGTTATTGTAATTAATTACTATAATAAGTACAAAGTGTGTACATGGGGATCATGACTGTAAAATAAAGTGCAACCAGGTTTGGTTTAGGGTTAGTTACTTATGCATAATTTATTGTTATTACTATAGTGCATGTAGTAACATGTAACTATGTCAGCTTAAAATAAAGTACCAAAAAAATTTTTTTCAAATATTTTTTTAATAAAGTAGTAGTCAACTAACTCTCATTAATTTGCAACCATATGTCAATTTACTCTCAGACTCAGAGTATTAGTAGACTGTTAGGTTACACTCTAAAAATGTTGGGTTGTTTCAGCCCATGTTTGGGTAATATATGTCCATATTTGACCCAAACATGGGTTGAAACAACCCAGGAATTTTTAGGGTTAGTAGAATTTTTACATAATAGTAGAATGTCTGTTGGCAGTCCAACAAAATAAAGTGTGAGCAGATATTAAGCAGACAGTCTACTAATACTCTAATGACTGCTTGACATGTAGTAGCAAAGTTACTTATAGTTAGTAGAATGTCTAAAGTGGACTATTGTAATAACGTGTTACCCAAGTGTATCACCATGACATAATGTATGTTATACCCCCCAAAAATATCAAATTGAATTTTAATTCAGAAATGTCGATGCTCATCAAAGAAGAGGTTTATGCAAGTCATTGTATAGTCACTGCATACGTCATTAACCCACAACTAGCCCATCTACTCCATTACAATGTATCTAGTGGAGTGTCTTAAGTCCTACCCAGCAGCCCTTGCAGCTCCGATAGTGGTGGTTCTCTGGGCCTTCTGAGCTTCTGACCTGATCTGCCTGTCCTTATCTAGTTGTTTTTTTTTGGTAAAGCTTATCAGTTTCCACACCCTTCTCTGTACCCAAGCAGAAAACTACACTATTTTTTCATGTGGGAGATGTATGTATGTGAGATTTCGATTAAGTCTAATTAAAGATCTCACATGCTGTGAGCAACTGTGACATCTTTATCCTTCTGCTGCTGTGAAATCCTGATTGCACTAGTCCAAATGACTATGGCACAAATCACAGTGGAGGTGGGGTGACAGGTAGCAGACGTCAGCCTCATTTCCTGCGCATGGTGTGGACACCGACATGTATCTTTGCCAAACTGCTTTTCACACTAGCTATGAAACAGGAGATGATAGGAATGAGAAGCTCTCTGGGACAAACAGGTCTCATGTAGCCACCGAGACAGCAGTTAAGTGCATATGCACCAATGAATAACATACAATGGCTTTATACAGTAGAGACTGAAATATGGGACAGTTGCACAGTATCTCTGGGTATATTACATTGAGAGCTTTCTATCAGAAGTCTGCTGTATTGCCCCGAGAGGGACAAACAGTGCCAGCAGGTTCAACATGGCGTCGGGTTGGATGTTTCTGCACTTCTCATCCTGCCACTGATGTATAGCATTTGCCTGACAGGAAGAGCTCCAGTAAAACCTCTGTACATGCCAAAATACGTTTTACAAGCAGTATCCTAATCAGCTAGCAGCCAGTGGCCCATAAATCCTGCCTGCGTCGGCTGAGCGCAGTCACCAGCGGGACGGAGGAAATGAATATACGGCTGAGTCTATATAGACCCGGCCAGGCCAGAGAGAGGCAGTACTGTCAGGGCTGTTTGTAAAGCACAGGAGTCATGTGATTGACGGTAGTCAACAGAATATGCTGCAATAATTTATGCTACCATTTTAATCCAACAAAGTGAGTGCACGCGTACGTTTGCATACCGCACTCCGTGTCCGTTTTATGTCATACGTACTCCTCCTCCATTGATATGTTTTTCTTATAGCCAGTGTCTCATTTTCTAGCAAATAAATAAATACATACAGTACATACATAGAGACATGAAACGCACTCCACTCCAAAATCCAAAGAAAAATATAACTTCTGATTTTCTCCCCTTATTTATTCTATTTAGATGCTCATTAGTGTATTGTAGTATGCAGTGTTTTTCTGTATTAATTAAAAATATTGTATTTTTTTTATTTTGAAAATATGTTTATAAATAATTAATTTATTTTTATTCTCATGTTCTCGTGTATCTGTTTGTCCTAGACAAAGTATTATTATTATAAATGAGCATGAAGACATGCAATAAATACTACCATGAAATATAAATACATTATAATTTAAACAATATCTCATAAACAGTACATTTTTCATATACTAAATATTTTACCAGTATTGAGAATGATACTTTTCAAATGATGACTATTATTGGCCATGAAAATAATGGTTAATGCAAAAAATATGAGCAGTTTATCATTTTAAATAATCAAAAATACTCATTATTGCAATAAGAGCAAGTTAGGAGTCGTACAGAAGTTAGAATAGTAAGTAAAAGTTTAGAAAAGCAGAGAAAAGTAAAATAAGATCTTATAGAGAAAAGGTTGGGATTATTCATCAATGCCTTTGTTTACGATCTTAAAATATGCTTTATTTTCATATTCAAGAAAACTATAATTTCCTATTTCTTTCTTACTAAAATATGACATATTCATTGCAGGGTTTGTGAACCTCTAGATGAGGTTATAGACACCAGATCTTGTTTGTAAACCTAACATGACATTGTTCATCTGCAGACAACATGGCTAATAGCAAAGAGCCGTGAGCCGCTCTAACAGCCGGGAGCAGAAGGCCAGCAGGGAACCAATCGATAAATGAAATGATACTTTCAAGTGAGCGCACTTGAATCCCAAAACGACTTAGGTCCTCAGATAACATCTCAAAATTAGATAAAGGCGCCTCAAGGGGGGAAAGGGGTGGGCCGGGGTAATCTGTGGCAAATAGGACTATTTTTCTTTTGGAAATTAGTTTTGAGCAGTTTAAATCGTAGCGATATCTTGATGTGGGTATTAATGAAAGAATTCACTCTCTGTCTTCTCAGGACACGTGGCAGCTGAAGTTGCTCCCTTATAGCCTGTGCAAAGTGAGCAAATGGGTTAGGCATGTTCACAACCCAACTGTTCTGACTCACGCACAAACTGTCTCTGTCTACTGGGTTTAACAGGCCTACAAATACATTCTTACTCTGTGGGATCACTAGCTTTAAACCAACAAACTACTGCAAGTTATACTCATTGCTTCTGATAGTAGTGGCCTGGATTGCTTCCAGTAACAACACTATCCCAGGATGGCCAGACAAATCCACTGCACTGGCATGCTGTGTAGTAATTAGAAGTAGATGATTGATAGGTTATTGGTTCTGCTTAAAATAATTTGTTATTGCTGACTTTATTTCATTTAATTTGTATATGAAAGCAGATTACAGGCAGATCTGCTCAGTAAGCCTGTCAGTGCATGATATGAATGGACAACATGTGTAATTCTGCACTGAATGCCATGCAATATCCTATGATTAGTGACAGGATAGAGCCTGTGCCATTCACATATTGACCATCAGATGGCAGCATTAAGATCTGTGTCTAAGACTGAAATAAATGCAGTGCAGTATAACGTATATTTATATTCAAACTCTATTTAAATTCCATAAAGTCATTTATAATGTTAAAAAATATATCTATTTAAAATAAATGTTGTTCTTTTGAACATTCAATTCATCAAATAATTATGAAAAAAAGTATATTCAACCTTGATAATAATAATAAGTGTTTCTTGAGCATCAAATCAGCATATTAGAATGATTTCTGACAGATCATGTGACACTGAAGACACTGAAAATTAAGTTTTGCCGTCATGGGAATAAATTACATTAAAAAAAATATTCAAAAAGAAAACATATTTAGGGAGACCGGGGATGGTTGTAACAATTTTGACATTTCTGTCTGCATCTTGGAGTTCTTTTAAGCCAGTGCTTTCAAAATGTGATTAAAACAGTTTACAAGTGTCAGCTATTAAATTACATAGCTGTTATCTTTGCAGCACAAACAGAAAATGTGTGGTTTCGATTCAAACACAAGAAGTTAAATTTTAAAATTCACCCCATAGTCCGGGTTAGTTGTAACAGACCCTGGGGTGATATGTAACATTATGAAGTAAGGATTCAAACAGGCTATTTAACATAATTGATGTGTGTGCATGTGTGTAATAAAAATGAATAAAATGAGCAAATGCTGATTTTACGTCCCTCAATTTGTCTTTCTCTTCCAAGACCTAGGCCAGGGGTGTCCAATCCTGCAACCCCAACTACACACCTGAACCAGCTAATCAAGGTCTACTAGGCATACTAGACACTTCCAGACTGGTGTGTTGAGGCAAATTAGAGCTAAACTCTGCAGGACAGTGACCCTCCTCCAGGACCGAGTTTAGACACCCCTGACCTAGACATACTGAAATTTAAAAAAAACAACAAAAGAAAAACAGGTATAAATATACAACTACAAATTTACTTGGGGTACGCTGTTACATGCTTCATTTATGTTACAACTAACCAAGAGTCTTGTAGCCATGAACTAGCTCACCTAACAGCTAACAGCCAAAACATTAGCAGTAACAACTTGCATGGAAAATATCTACACAGACACACAATAAACATAATTTAACTTTGATGAGTTTAACTATAAAGCAGGAATTGCCATAACAAAAATAAAGGAAGTAAAAAAGTTACTTTCTTACATCAAAATTAGTTTTTCTACTCTAAAATTGGATCTGTCTGCCACAGGGCTAAACAGAGCATGTGTGAAGTGAATAAGTGATTTGTAAATTTTTCCTGATTGGAGAAATCGGAAGTGTTACAATGAATGCCTAGTTCAGACTGCCCGATTTTAGCTCCGATTTTGACTCACCGACTGGTTTTGCGGCATCGCAGACAAATGCCCGAAATCATAGGCAAATCAGTGCCTGTGCACGTGAGTGACGAATTATTATAAAGCCGCGATCTGTGAGAATCACAGATGAGTCGCCGACGCCCGCGAGATATTTGGCATGCTAAATATCTGGACCTGTTGGCGAGTCAAACTCCTGCTGTGTGAAATGTGTTCTGACTGAAAATTACATCAGCGATGACCTACGGCCAATGAGAGCGCAAGACACAGGGCAGCGGGAGGTTAGGAGAAGAGTTACAGACCATAATATCAGTATTTTAATAGATATATTTACAATTATATCAAACAGAACCAAAGCACAAACATTTGCTTGACCAGCCGCAACAGTAGCACTTTGCAAAATTATTTATGTACCTCCAACTCTGTTTGCAGAACACAATCATTGATCCCTGTGTCTCCCCAACCCTTTCCTCCTCAGTAATAATCTTTTTTCTTTTTCTCCTTTTTGCTGCAAATCAGCGCACAGACAATTTGGACCGCAAGTTTCTGCACTGCAGTCTATATTTTTAATAACAATTCCAGTCTCGCGCGAGAACTCCAGTCTGACGTTTGTGTGATCTCGCGTTGTTTCCTTCTCACTTCTCGTGTGTGTTTTGTTGTGAAACGTAATTGCGGATGGGACAGAGCTGTCGGCGATTCTTCCTCATGTACAGTCATGCAGTGTGAAACCCCCTGTCGCCGATCCATCGTGCAGTGTGAACACAGCAGTGATCCGACGAGTTTGAAAATTATGCAGTCTGAACTAGGCATAACCCGTGTTACAACCATCCCTGGTCTCCCAATATATTTACTGCTGTTTTACTGTATTTTTTATCAAATAAATGCAGCCTTGGTGAGCACAAGAGACTTGATTCAAAAACATTAAAAATATTGTACCAACCCCAAACATTTGAACAATAGTATAGCTACATGCATTTTATCTAGGTTACACTTTATTTCGATGGTTCACTTTTGACATTCTACTAACTATAAGCAACTACATGTCAATTAACTCTCATAAGAATATTAGTAGACTAGAGTACATTGTTAGGCAGGGCTGTAATCTCCCAGTTGATAAGTCGATTGTTAGTCGATACGTTCTGGCTCGACCAAAATTCTGATTGGTCCATTTTTTGTCGCGTTCATTTCATCAGTTTTGCCGCGTTCATTTCATCAGGTGGAAAGCACTAATTGCTAATGGGGGTGTTTTCAGAGCACCCCTGTTTCACAGGTAACAGTCTGTCTTCAGAAAACCCCCCTTGTTTTCACTTCTTTTGGATTAGCCCAACCCACTGGAGAAGAGAGACAGATTGAAGTAACGTTAGGCTACTTTGCTGTATTTTATTTATTTAATTGTGAGAGCATTTTCCTAGTCAGTCCTCTTCTACCATGTCAACAAAGACATCGGCAGTGTGGCAGCATTTAAAAAAAAATAGAAAATGGGAAAAAAGTCGAATGCACATTTTGCAAGCAACTGTTTGCATATCACAGCTCGACAACAAACATGTCATATCACCTAAAAACGGTAAGCTAACTTGTCTGCGTTAGGTTGCCCCGTCTGTTTTGAGTAGGCTATATGAACATATCAGAATTGCCATATTTCAATGTTTTTTATTTGGAGACTAATGCTGTACCCACTGTTTGTATTAGTTTTGAGCCTATGCTTTTATTTTTCAGTTATGCACTTTATTTCGTTTCTGCTCTTGATCTGACTTGTTTAATAAATATTCCTTTTTTTATTAAAGTGGACGTGCCTTTTGTGTTTAAGAGTAAAAGCTTTAAGTTAATAGTCTATTCGTGTCTCAGCCGCAAAGCTGAGCTGAGCTCCTGTTCGAGCTGCACAGAGCGGCTGAAATGATAGGCTACTGTCTGTCAGTTATTATAATACATATGACAAAAACAATTGTCTAAATTATGTTGCATATTCCTCAAAAGTTCTTGTGATGATATCACTAGTTGACAACATAGTAACAGTTACTATATTTTCGGAAATCATAGGCTACGATATTGCGCAGGTGCACGTGATGCAATGCTGTCAAAGCCGACAGACTCGTGTGTCAAACTCATTTCAGTGCAAAATAAACTATTTAATATACTGCAAATAGCCTACTAGTTTTTTATGTTTATTTATAATTCATTTAGGCAGACAACAAGGCTACCAAGTACTGCGCACAATGCGCAGCTAATTCATTTACCGTGTTTTTTTTTTGTTTTTTTGGCCGAAAATTTCAGGACTTCAGTCGACCAAGATTTTCTTTGGTTGATTACAGCCCTACTCTTAGGTTAGGTTAGATTTTGGGTTTCCCCCAAAAGTGAAAATTCTGTCATTCATTTCTCAACCTCATGACTTCCGTTCATTTTTGGAACACAAATAAAGATCTTTTTAATGAAATCTTTAAAAAGATCTTTCTGTCCCTCCATTGACAGCTATGCAACTGCCACTTTGATGCTTCAAAAAGTTCATAAAGAATAAATCAAAACTAATCCATATGAATTGAGTGATTTAGTCCAAAAATTTCTTTAAATGATGAACAGATTGAATTTAAGCTTTTATTCACATATAAACATTCATCAATGCACACATCAGTTAAAGCATGTTCGCTTTATGTGTGTCAATATGAACCAATAAGGTTAATTCTCGTGTGTTACGCAGCACGTTTGTTCTCGCACATCAAGCATGTTCAGTTGAGCTTCTGTTTATGTCTACCGATCAATGTTTATATGTGAATAAAAGCCTTTAAATTTGTTCATCATATAAAGCGATGGAGTCTCTTCAGAAAATTTTGACTAAACCGTCAAATCATATGGATTAGTTTTACGATCTCTTTATGAACTTTTTGAAGTGTTAACATGGTAGTTGCATAGCTGTCTATGGAGGGACAGAAAGCTCACAGATTTCATCAAAAAGATCTTCATTTGTGTTCCGAAGATGAACGAAAGTCTTACAGGTTTGGAAAAACATGAGGGTGAGTAAATGATGACAGAATTGTCATTTTTGGGTGAACTATCCCTTTAAGGTTAGGTGTTAGGTTTCAGGTTAGCAGAATAAGAGTACATGTACTTGCAAAGTTAAATATAGTCAGTAGAATGTCTGTTGACGGTCCATCAAAATAATGTGTGAGCAGATATTAAGATACTAATACTCTAATGACTGCTTGACATGTAGTGGAAAATTTACTTATAGTTAGTGGAATGTCTCAAGTGGACCATGGAAATAAAGTGTTATCTTTATTTATTCTATATTATACAATTTAGATAGATAATTCACTGCTACATTGTTTTTCAACCTTTTTTGTCTTTTGATAGCCCCACAGCCACAACCCCATCAGTTAGGATTTTCTAAATGTGTTTAGGTGGAAAAAATTGGGAGGTGGGGGAATAATAGCAATGAATTATTTTAACCTGTTCGACAATGCTATTTTTGTCACAATTGGTGTTTAATAGGTTTAATAAAGCCAAATCTTTCCAAGTACCCCCTGGAGTACACATACTATCAGCTGGTAATCACAGCACTACATGATATAAGGTGATGGCAGCTTCTCCTCCATCACTGACACATACTCTTCAAGATTTCTTGTGACAAAGTCTTCATAACACAGTGAATATATCTGTTGTGTACGAGAGGGAGTGGATTACTGTTTTCCTCCAGAAGATAAGCGTCTGTCTGGACACACACATCTCCCTCGTTCTGACAGTTGCAGGGCCATGGCTTAGTGCTGGAGGCCCTTATTTACAGGACATTTGTTGCACTTGACATTTATCATTGCTTCAGGGCCATGAACTTCATGCAAACGGCATTGAAGCATTCAATACGCGGGGCTTTGGGCCTCATCCTACTGGGGCATTATCACAAGTCTTTTCACGCTGAGATAAATCACTTCCACAGCGCCCACAGACAAGAGCTCAGACATTGGGGGTGGGAGCCACATCCTCGGGATAAGGGCAGACAGTCAAGGCTTCATCTTCTTTCTACCCTTGACTAATTGTTGTATGCGTTTGATACAAATATCACTAACCATTACAGAGAAGTCTTTGTTATTCTGTTGATGCCAGAGGTACTTAACCGACCAACAGGACAGTTTCTAATGAGTAGGCAGCCGAATATGTCTCCGCTGTAATCAGATAATGTGCGGAAATATTACTGAAGTCAAATAATTTGAATGTTTTATAAAAATACAAGAAAATTATGACTGAACTACAAACTACTGACCTTAGAGAACTGTATTATGGTGACATGAGCTTAATCTATCGACTGTCAAGCTTCAAAAAGGACAAAAATAAATACACTATCATTCAAAAGTTTGGGGTCAGTAAGAAATACTATTTTTATTCAGCAAGTGACAGTAAAAACATGTTACAAAAGAATTCTATTCTAATAAATGCTGTTATTTCAACCTTTCTACTCAAAGAAATCTGAAAATATCCACAAAATTGTCCACAAAATATTAAGCACATCTGATTTCAACATTAATAATAAACAGAAGTGTTTTTGAGCCGCAGATCAGCATATTAGAATGATTTCTGAAGGATCTAATGATGCTGAGAATTCAGCTTTGCATCACAGGAATAAATTACATTTTAAAATATATTCAAATAGAAAACAGTTTAAATTTTAAATTGTAATTATATTTTACAAATTTACTATTTGCACTGTATTTTTTTATTAAATAATTGCAACTTTGGTGAGCATAAAAGTCTTCTTTCAAAACCAGTTAAAAATCTAAATAAAACTTTTGAACTGTAAATACATGAAGGCCATATGGCTTTTGTGATATGCTGTATTTCGTAAGTCTTCTAAAGCCATATGATAACTTTGTGAAATAAATTGAATGAAAATAGACTACCTTTATAGTGTTTTTTTATAGAGCTTGGCAGTCATGGTCGCTATGAACTGTCATGGAAAAGATTTATCCAAAACAACTTACATTGCATTCCAGTTATAAATGGTTGCTAGTTTGTGCATTACATGGGAAAAGATCTGTGCTAATTCTTCAAAAGATCTTCTTTTGTGTTCCACAGGAAAAGTCTCACCATACAGGTTTGGAGAGATATACAAGCACACTGGTCAGCCAAAACACACAAATAAAATAAAAGATTATTGATGCACCTTTGTAAGAATATACTATTTCAGTCTTTTATTCTTCAAAAAATGTTTAATTCAATGTTTTACTTTCCATTTCTTTGTATTTATTTGTAAAATTGACTTACGATTTTTGAATGAAAAATGTTTCAGTAAATCCTACACCCATTTTCTTTTTCATTGCAGGTCAGCACTGTAGTCTGTAGCACCAACTGCTGCGTTTCCATACGTGCATCATGATAATTGATTAATGATCATTCATGCTGATAATTAACAATCCAGCTGTATTTTTTGCTTTTAATGCAGGACTGGTTCTTGACTGCTATAGAAGGCTGGGCTGGCAGATATGCTGCTTTACCGCACATTGAAGCCGCCGATGTTGCTTTCAGCTAATAAAGGAAAAATACAGCAATTTTCTGGTGTTATGATTGGTTATGCCAGTCTTCAGCCCTTCCTCAAACTTCTTAACACACAGTCCACCTCAAATTGCTTTTAATAACTGCACAAAAATCCTAAAAAAAGATCAGTGCTATCACTATATTTGCCTAAAGTCTGATTGGGTGGGCAAGATAGGCCCTGTCCCAAATGGGACACTTTCAGTCATGTGGACTTAAAATGGCTGCCGTGTGCACGAGTCCGTTAAGTCCATGAGAGTGTAGGATGTCCCATTTGTCATTTTAGGTTTCAGAAGGGTGTTCGCAAGCGATCCCTTTGCAGTCGATATGCGTCCTCGATGCACATTTTAGACTTCTACCTGACAGTCAAAGTGGCGTTACGTCACGAAAGTGCAGACTCGTAGCAAGACCACGAGTGTTTAGGGTGCCATTTGGGACAGGGCCACAGATGTTTGTGTGGGCTCAGCCCACCCTGCCTATGCCCAGATTCAGCCCTGATTCAATGTCAGAGCAGAATGAAGCATCAATCTAAAATATACTGTAAAGTCATGGGTAATGTGTTTGAAAGGAGATTACTACAATATAAAAGAGCTAAAATGGCATTTAGGTACAGTTTATATTCCAATAGCCTATCCAGAACAGGTAAAACCACACTAAAAGATACTTATGAGTGAGTATAGTTTATAGTGTATAGAGTATAGAGACCAATAAATGACAGTCATCTGAGGACTATGCCTGAGAAAATGACTGCCATTTCTGAAAATGACTGAAATCGGCCTTGGAGCGGGTGGTCTGGCGAGCTCCTCGGCCTGCGTCTGCACTCATCATGCAGATGTTGTGGATCGCTGCTGCTATTTTTGGACTGCCGCGATGACAGCGTCAACTGGAATACTCTTCCCACTTCACAGCAAAAGATCAGAGAAAATTAAAGGCTACATGAATGTGTAAGAAACCCCCTGTCTATAGACATTAGCCTCTAAGCCAGAGCCACTCAACCTGATGAGAGTCGGGCCGCACACAGAGGTCATTATTGCTCCGCCGATTCATCCTCTGCACAAGAACGAGAAAAGAAGTCGAATTTTGCCACCACCCCCCCCACCCCACCCCAAAGTATGGCGGGCTTGTCATAGCGATGTAATTCAAACACACCCTGGGTGAATTAATTAATTACAAAGCTGGCTCGGAATCAAAGGTAAATATGATTTAATTATATTCCTGGCATCTTTGTTAAGAAGCCAACTGTCAAGCATTAAGTGGGGGTTGAGTATTGGAGCTGCCTGGGGCCGCCGGTGATGGGAGTCCTGCTCAGCCGAGCAAGAGAAACAGGAATTAGCAGGTACATGAAGACAGTTGGATAGCAGTCTCTCCCTGGTGAACACACTCTTGTGAGTGGCACATCACTGACAGTTCCAAATGCCAGACAACAGAGCTCTCTTTCTCTTTATTCTGCAGCCAGGAAAACACACGGGCACCCTGTTGCCTGAAGACAATGAGCTCCACTTGACAGTAGACGCAATAAACTAGCTGTGTGGGAGACGTGGAGTTGAAGTGACGCGTGATTTACTGTCGTGCGTTTATGACCGCTGCTGATCACTCCGTTTGTCAGCGCACTAATTCTGATTGAGGTCAGCGTCTTGACTGCTATCCTCAATCCGTCAATGAGCGCCTGCACGGGCTTCCGTTTATGACATCACTCTTCAGTGTCTATTTATTTCAGTGCTACTGGTATTGATGAGCCATCACATATAATGGGCTTGTTTATGGAGATTAAAGGCATGTGAAATGCAGGGCCTCCGGTATACTTAATCACTCCTTCTGTATGTGCTTATTGAGACATGCCCAACATGTCGAATCTCGGAATGTCTATACCCGACTGATAAGTTTTGCTCGTTCTCTTCCTTATTTATGATGTATTTTTAATCTGCATAATATTTTTTCTTCTTCATATGACATTTATGCACATGGCAATTTATGTACAGTGTTTAACTATTTTCTCTAGATTTTCTGATTAATTTATGGTAACGTTTAGATGGCAGGGTGGGTACTTGTTTGTTCAGCACATCCCACAGGAGCTCGATTGGATTGAGATCTGGGGAATTTGGAGGGCCAAGTCAACACCTCAAACTCGTTGTTGTGCTCCTCAAACCATTCCTGAACCATTTTTGTTTTGTGGCAGAGTGCATTATCCTGCTGAAAGAGGCCACAGCCACCAGGGAATACCGTTTCCAAGAAAGGGTGTACATGGTCTGCAACAATGCTTAGGTAGTGGAATCACATTATGAAATAAATGTTTTTCTCCAAAACACGTTGGGAACAATTATTTGCCCCCTTTTTATTAAATACTTTTTGCAACCTCCTTTTTCCCAGATAACAGCTCTGAGTTTTCTTCTATAATGCCTGATGAGTTCGGAGAACTCGTTGCGCTTGTTTGCGCTTCTTCTCTTCAGTTCAGCCCACTCATTTTCAATAGGGTTCATGTCAGGGACTGGGATGGCCATTGCAGATGCTTGGTTTTGTGCTCAGTGAGCCATTTTTGTGTTGATTTTGATGTTTGTTTTTGGATCACTGTCCTGTTGGAAGATCCAAACATGGCCCATTATAAGATTTCTATCACAGGCTGTCAGATTTAGATTTTTTATCTGTTGGTATTTGATCGAATCCACAATGCCAGGTATCTGAACAAGATGTCCTGGACCTCTGGCAGAAAATTAGGCCCACAGCATTAAAGATACAGCAGAGTATTTCATTTTACACATGGGGTAATTTTTTATACCTGTGTGCACCAAAACCATATTAAGTGTTTGCTGCCAAAAAAAGCTTTTTTTGTTGTTGTTTCATCTGACCATAGAACCCGTCTTGTTTGAAGTTCCAGTAGTGTCAGTTACTTTTCAAACGTTCTATAAACAGATGAAACAAACAAAAAAGAGCGTTTTGTTTGTTTCAGGCATTAGGAGAAGACTCTGTGTTATCTTGGAAAAAGGAGGTTGCAAAAAGTATTTAATAAAAGGGGGCAAATAATTGTTCCCAACGTGTTTTGGAGAAAAACATTTATTTCATAATGTGATTTACCCCTCACTTTCAATTATTTTACTTCAATGAAAGGTTAGATTTTTGCTAATTTTTAATTAACAATTTTTAATTAACAATTCAGATTTATTTCTACAGCCATCTTTGATCATATTTAACAAGGGGGCAAACACTTTTTCACGCCACTGTATAAAAAAGTAATATTGTGAAATATTATTACATATTTGAAAATGTAATTTATTCATGTGGTAGCAAAGCTGAATTTTCAGCATCATTACTCCAGTCTTCAGTGATCCTACAAAAATCATTCTCATATGCTGATTTGCTGCTCAAGAAACATTTCTTGAAAATAACACCCAAAAAAAAATCAGGATTTGTTGATGAATAGAAAGTTCAAAAGAACAGCGCTTATTTGAAATAAAACTCTTTTGAAACATTATAAATGTTTTTACAGTTGCTCTTGATCAATTTAATGTATTCTTGCTGAATAAAAGTATTAATTTCTTTAAAAAAAAAAATCTTATTGACTAATATATATATATATATATATATATATATATATATATATATATATATATATATATATATATATATATATATATATATATATATATATATATATATATATATATATATATATATATATATATTCCAATTTCATATTACTCTTTTGACTTAGTAATTGAAAACTTTTGGGTAACATAATCTCTATATCTTGTGGACAATTGCGTCTTCAGATTAGTTTGAGATAGGATGAAGCCAATCTCACAGCAGAGCTGCAAACAGACCACTTGTTATAGTAAAAATAACAATATCACACATCTAAACCCAAAGGGTCATTTAAAGCACATTTGCAAATGGAAAAATTAGGTGCTTTTTCATTTAGCCCTGTTTAAAATCGAAGAAGTCGCCCTCTCCGCTCTGTACACCTGAATCAAATCCAAAGCTCAATAATTATAACATACTGGATCCTTCTGGAGGTAAAAAAATCAATAGACTAAGGACAAAGAACCTATGGCCATCACTTAATTCTCTTATCACTCTGATTTAGTGCTGGAGGAGGATGTTAAATAACTCTAAATCTTTATCTATGACTTTGAGGGTGCTTTATGGCAGTTCTAACAGCAGTACTGAGACAGAATGTCTATACCTTCTGCAGGACACACAATTTATAGCTTTATTACCCTTTGTCTTAAAGAGCACAAAGACATAGCGGGAGGAAGGAGATAGCAGTCGGTATTGAAGTAGGGGGAAAAGAATCGGATGCCATCATGGCGAGAGACATATCTCACAGACAGGTTTATAGGCAAGGAGCCAGCCTCTATTTTGGGCCTCCCTTGTCCCCTCAACCTTCGAAACCTCACCTTATCCCATCTCACATGAGATGAGGTGGATTCAGACTTCTGATTTATCTGCACGACCATCATATTTACCTTAGTGTTCACACACACAGAGCCGGAGGTCAATGAGAGGACTTCCACAGGAGGAGGCTGAAGCATCTCTCTCTCTCTCTCTCTCTCTCTCTCTCTCTCTCTCGTGTGTGTGTGTGTGTTTTTTTTTTTACTGGAGTGTCATGAGTTCCTGGACCAAGCAGATGCTTCCTCATATTTTCTGCTCTCACTGACAACTGCCGTATTGTTTGGCTTGATAAGGGTACAGTGTTCCCGGTAATGGGAATTAGGGAGAGGCGTAAGTCAGCAAGATGCTGGGTGCGACTGAATCAATAGATAATAGGAGATTCTCATGAATGTTAAAGGGGCCATTATTATTGGGCCCATTAAAAGAGCCAACCCTGTTTATCTTCTCCAAGCAAGGCTTGCCGGGCGGAAATAGACACTTTAATGTTATTGACAGGTGAGGAAGGCCTATTTTATGTCGCGTGTGAAGCAAAGCAGGGTGACTTAACTGTCAGACAGCTTGGATTAATTAAAGATTTGTGGGAGTTGGATGGAGATGACGCATGAGTTATGGTCTCCAGCTGTCCAGATGAAGTTCGGCCTGCAGCCAGACTATGCACAAGACCGACAGAATATTATTGTGTCATAAGTGCAGAAATAAAGGTGACAGCGTGCAATGAAAATGCCTGACTGGCAGCAGGGATAAACCGAAACACAAGTGCATAAAAACACAAACGCATTTCAGCAAAATCCTCATAAAATCAACTGAAAAGAGTTCACGCCAAAATTAAAATGTTGTTAATGTCGTTCCCAACCCATATGCTGTTCATTTTTCAGTGGAACACAAAAGATGAGTTTTTGAAGAATAGACACGCTGATATTTTCCAAGGACAGTTCGTTGTGATCAGTGTTTAAGGATTAGTTCACTTCAAAATGAAAATTTCCTGATAATTTACTCACCCCCAGCTCACCCAAGATGTTCATGTCTTTCTTTCTTCAGTTGAAAAGAAATCACGTTTTTTTGAGGAAAACATTCCAGGATTTTTCTATGGCAACCAACGGTTTGAAGGTCCAAATCAATGCAGTTTCAAAGGGCTTCGAAGGGCTTCCCCAGACGAGGAATACGGTCTCATCTAGTGAAACCATCTGTCATTTTCTAAAGAAATTTACATTTAAAAACTTTTTAACCTAAATTGCTCATCTTGCGCTGCTCAATGGCACGCCACGGATTACGTAATCACGTCGGAAAGGTCACGCTGACATGATTTGAACGCACCATATATTACAAATCTTGGATTATAATCTGATGACGTCACAATACCATTGGTTTTCGCTTGTGTCGTAACTGAAACATGATGTGCCATGTGTTCAAATATGATGCTATAATATGGTTTCAGAATCATAATTTCCTATTTTTGGAGCATTCAAAGATGGGATTATTATGAACTATGTTTTTTAGACAGAAAAAAACAGCTGGAAGATTCTTCAAAAGTGAAATTGCATATTCTCCACTATACTGTACTGTAGTTTAACACCTGTTACGCCCCTATTAGTTTAAGACAATGCTACTTAAAGAGGTTTACACTAGCACATACTCAATGCTCTCTGAATAATCTCTCTGAGTATACAGCTCCATATGGTTTGCAGAGCTCAGATTGTATGAGGACAGTTTTTTCGGATGGACAGAGAAAAGGACAGCTTAGTCACAATGCGTTCCCTACAGTGCTGGAATATATTAGCTGCCATCTTCAGGGTGTTTGAAATAATTACTTACTGGGGCCATCTGACACTTTCAATAAATTAAATCACCCCCTTAAGTTTTAAAGGCAAATGCATATTGCAGCCATCACTAATGTCTGGCCTGTCCCAGGAAAGAGATAATTTGCTGTAACAATGTGTTAATGCTGCCTGGTAATCAGACGCAGCAGTGCTGCACAGCTCACGGAGCATTGTGCCAATAAAGAAAACTACACAAATGAATTCAAGAATTAGTGGCCGCACATGTATCTTCACAATTAATAACTTCCACTCCATCAAGTGGTAATCTAATTATGAATTATGTATGTGTCTGCCATGAATCATTTATGCACTTTATTAGCTAAATTGGAAAATAGAATCTGGGCACATCATAATGATTTAAATTAATGTTTTCTCAATTCTGCAGAGTCCAAATTGGGAGGAGTTACTGACCTAACACAAACTGATTTTGAGCCACATTGCTAATGGTGATAAAACAAATGTAATCGTGTTTTAATAATTAGTAAATTAAGCCTTGAGAGCTTTTGTTTTTCCTCTAATGACTCAGGGCAATAAAACTGATTTCTCCAAAAGATACACCCGTGAAGCTCTAAATTATCTTCAGAAAAGATAGAGAAAATCTAAATATGTTCTGCTGTACGGATTACAGATGATTGCAAATATGTGCAAACACGCTATAAATGCAAAATAACAATGAATAATTACCTACTAAATTTTTAGGCAGTGGTTATTCTATTTACACTAACTGAAAATTAATAGCATATTTTCTTTTAAATAGTTTAAAGGTGAACTATGTAAGATTTTTGCAGTAAAATATCCAAAAACCACTAGGCCAGTGTTATATATTTTGTTCAGTTGAGTACTTAGAATATCCCAAATGTTTCCCACAATTTGTAAATCATGAGAAATTGCTATTTTAACCAAGGAACCGGGACGTGTGAGCTATGCGTTTGAGGGAGTCGCCTGTCGGTTGCGTCATATCTGCGTTACCCTCGGTTTCCAGTTTTATTTAGCAGAAACGCTTTACTCTCACTGCAGTGTGCAACAAGTGTCATAGCAGCCGCAGAGAGAACGTCATAACTTCCTTTTTAACACACTCAGATATATCTAATATGATAAACAGAGTTGCGTTACCTCATACTCATGACTGGAAAAGAGGAAGTGGCGCCGGCGACTGTGTCATAATAAAAGTCCCGCCGGCGACTATGCCATAATAACAGTCCCGCTCTTCAATCGCTCCTACGGCCTTGCTCAGCTCCACAACACTCGGTCCTGCTCTGCTTCATACTACAGTAATGTTAATAATCACATCCATGAACATGATTTTTGCCCGAGTCCTATCCTGACTCTTTCCCACCGGCTGTGAGGTAAAGACCACATGTCCCAAGATTCTGCGCTCAAACGTGCCGTCATCAAACTATGCCTTTGTTTTGAACAGGCGACCTCTAGTAGACGGAAAAGTTACATAGTGTAGCTTTCAATAGAAATAGATTCTATCTACACTATGCAAAAATTCACAAATGAGAGTGCCCCAGATTGCCACCAGAGGGCACTCCACCCCGGACTTTCATTCCATCAAAGACTACATCTCCCATAATCCTTTGTCCGGACTCATCATCCCTGATTACATCCACCTGTGTCTCATTACCCTGTTCACCTCACCCTATATAAGCCTGGTTATCTTTATCATTCATTGCGAAGTCTTGTTTGTTGTATAAATGCATTTCTGAGCGTTTTCCCTGGTTTCGTATCACTTTATTTCCACTTTTCAAACATTTTAATTTTCATTGAGAATAAATGCATTTTCGATCTGATGTGATGAGAAAGCGAGGTCAGCAAAAGCGATTTGCATCAAAACTTTCTGCCATGTGCCTTACCCCTACCTATTGCAACTCAACTCAGCATCTTCCATAATTTTGCCTGGCCCAAGCAGACGTCAGTGGGCGGAGTTAGTCTAAATAGCCTCTGCCGACAAGAGGGGCTATTTGCACTTAATGTAAATAGACACTCTGTTATTTTTATTCCATTTGCCTTTTAAGCGTGGCCATCAGATCAGTCTAAAAAGAAAGACATATTTCCAATATTCTGCCCTTCATATTATCAATGTCAATTCATATGTCTCTTACGGAGCGCCTAAAGGGACATGGTGAAGAAAAAAAATATGAGATGGGAGGAAAGATAATTTGTCAATTTTGCGTTCTCTCCCCAATGTTTTGAGCGAATGTAAACGTTTTTGCGAGGGAACGCAAAGGTTTTGCAAGCAAATGAAAAGTTTCTAGGGAGAACACAAACCATTTGCGAGAGAACGCAAAAGCATTGACAAATAATTTGTCCTCCCGTCTCATGTTTTTTCCCACCACCATATGTCCCCTTAGAGGGTTCCATAGTCTCTCACATCAGACACAAGCAATGAGGCAGAAGCCCATACACACTTCCACTGAAGAACTTATATGACTCTATTAAACCACTATTTACATTCACCGTTGACGGGTCATACTTTTTATTTATTTTTATTTGTACTTATTGAGATCTGCTGTCAATAAAATTATTTTTTGCAGTAAAAGCCTTTTTCTCCTAGCCTAGAAATCTAGACGTACCCTAGCAGCAGCAAATCTAATTTGCCGCAAGTGTAGTCTTGCAACTCTTGGTAGACCTGCGAGCTGGAAAAACCAAACTCTGGTCAGGCCAATCACATCGTGTATAGAGTCGGTGGGCGGGCTTAACATAATGTGCTACTCGTAAACAAAGAAGCTGGCGAACAGCGGTCTTTCGAATCGGCTTTGGCTGCGACTCTGGAAGACTTTGAGTAAAGCTTTTCTTTGAGAAAAGAACAAAGAATGGCACTGAAGTCATTCTTAAGAAAGGAAAATGTGTTCTGAGTTTTGCCGACCGGATACGGTGAAAGTTTAATCCATCAACTAGCTCCACTTCACGTTGCTCTCTGGTTGGTTGTAGCACTATCCAATTGCGTGCAGAGGGAATTTGAAAGACAACCGTTTGTCCCGCCCCTCGGATTGAGCCCTGCCAATGGTGAGTTCCCAGACCCAACATCTTGATGTGGGTCTGGCTTGTCAGGCTATTTTTATCCACCATCTCCTTTACATTTTAGCAGTTTGGAATGTAAATGTGGTTTTGTTCCTCATGTAAATAGAAAATTAAATTTGTAATAATTATCAATGGTGCATTCCAACTAGTCATTTTATAAATGATGTAGTAATTTTGTAATATAGTAACTGTACGCTACTACTTCACTGACATGGGTCTTGTGCATGTGGCGTAAAATAGGCATTAGTTTCAATGAAGGATCCTTTTTCTTCACTGGAGAGGAAGTTTGAGTTCCAGAAAAGCTACAGTATGTTTTCACAGTACAATGAACTCTTTTATCTCAAAAGATCAAGTAATATTTGATTTCTCGTGAAGAAGTTGGATCATTAATAGTCATTTCCTGGATATTGTATTTCCTGAATAGGTCATAATTATTACTCATCATCACTCCATAAACTAATGGACCATTTGTCAACATGTTATGATGAAACCCTAGATGAAAAAAAACACAGTGCTTCTTAAAACTGCATATTCCTAAAGCTATGAAGTTATCTTTAGGAGACATGAAATGAAAGAAATCATTACATCATTCTTTTGCGGCTCTTGAAACTATGCCATTTCCAACAACTTGCAAACCTGGGATAGTTTTCACACCATTTTGCTGCACTTAAAACCAGACGGGTCTAATGATTCCTCGGTAATCATGTAAAAGTGTCAACCCAGAGGGCAGGAAGGCAGAAGGTTACGGCACTTTAATATCCTAAACACACACACACACATATATACACAGCTGTTCTTCTAAAGAGAAGGCCTGACAATTACTGCTTCATGAGGACTCATAGCACCCCTTTCTCATTAGCTATATTAAGAGACCATCGTTCTGGAGGCTAAAGAGAAATGTGATATTTCCCTTGTGTCTCCACCACTTTCCAGCATCCTGTCGTCACTCTGCGTTGGACTTTGTACAGTGAGAATTGTCATTCTGGATGAAATATAGAGCACTTGAGTTGAGTTGGGGGACTGATGCGGTCTTCAAAGGCCTACGAACACTGAGAGTTTCACTGAAAGACGCGGACGGGAAGGTGCTATATCTGAGGCTTCAGCTGCCTGCAATAACTCTTAGATGATAGCTACATGTGGCTCTCAGATGACTAACACACTCCGCGTAAATCGATACATTGACTGATTCGAAAATTTGGTATTAATTGTTTGATGGTTTAAATCCAGCTTTGGCAGCTCGATGAAAGACATTAACAACCCCATGTATCTTAAAGCATAAATAGTCTTTATATGAGAGCCCAAATTATAAACAAATTTAGCCTTGGCGTAATTCCCTTGAGAATGTTGGCGTTTTGGGAAGGTTGTCAACTTGGCGGATGTGGTGATGAGTAATGAAAGTGATTTTTCTCTTTTGGAAGTGAAAGACACAATATTTCATAAGTCCAACCTGAGTGAACTCAAACGCTATGTGAGCTGACATGGTCCTTTTTTTCTCCCTGCAAACAGGCCTAGGGTTATACACACAACACTTGTCTTTTTAGCTTTAATTAATGTGCTGAGAAAGGGCAAAAACGGAAAGACCCATTTAACATTTCTTAAGATTTGATATTAAATGTGAGAACTGTGCTAAGTGATGTGACAGGGGGCTGGCATCCAGGAGGTGGGGTGTTGAGAAGGTTTTCCAGAACGTAGATGATGAAACCTCACAACAATCAGAGAAATTCAGAGCTCTGTATTAGAATATATAAGCAGGTCTGGGCCAGGTTACATGTTTTCAATTCGGAGCCTCCTCCCCATGGCAGAACTCCCCAAAGATGGTGAATAATGACATGCTCTCATGTATTTGAATAATTCTATGTATAATGCACAACTGTAAAATGATGCATAGCTGCAATCTCTGCTATAAATTGCCTTGAAGATTAGCGAGTCTAAGATCAACAGAGTGAACAAAGCAGGGCTTCTGCTGTCTGCAAAAGCCAGCACCTACCATTGTCACACGTGAGTAAATGTATCAGTTATTTATTAGACTGATTTTATTAGAGCAAAGTAGTTAAGGAAATGTTCACAATCACCATCAACAATGTTTATTTAGAGGTATATAAAGGTTTTTATTAAAAGCATAATTCCCCCTGAAATGAAGAAGCTACTAACCATTAAAGATTCTATGCGTTCTAGATTTTTCTTTCATGAACTGCGTTAATTTTTGATGATTCATTCATAGCAGGGCTGTGAATCAATTAGAAAAAATTAATTAATCATGCTGATTAATTAAAAGTAATCTCACATAATATCATGTGTAATCAAATTTACTGAAATATTTATTGAATCGCCAAATTAATGTATCAAAATTAAGTATATTTTAAAAAAATTGTTCAATGGCATTTTGTACCAAGTACTATCAAGACTTTTCTTGTCAAAACCTTTGTATTTAATTTTGAGGATAAAAATACTAATTACAGCAGTTCACCACATTTTTTGAATAATTTTTAACATTTAAAATAATAAGCAAACAGCAAATAATCAACTGTTATTGTTTATCATTAAAAATTTATTTTCATGTATGATTTCAATAAACGTACAACAATAATTCCACAAACCCATAACAATTAATGCCTCATTTGGCTTTGTCTTTATTTACAAGAAATAACTCCACATGGTTTCCCCGTCTCTGGTCAATTTTTATATATTTTTTTACTTCAATCTTCAAAGCTTATTTTAAGGTAAATCCTTTCATTCGGCGGCCATCTTGGGAGCGCACTCAGGCAGCTATTGTCAGTCATGCAAATACAGTTTCTGTAGAATTGAATGGGGAAATTGGCCTACCTAAATTTCAAAAACTACTTGTCAAAGTCACATTTCGATAACATGTTTTAAATCAAATCTGAAATTATGAACATGGTATCGCAACTAAATTTTGAACGTGATTAACTTGCTACAGACTTGCTTTAGATGAATGATTTAGATTAGAATGTAGATTATATAATATGTTATGGAGCAGTGCTTCCGCCTTTTCAAATCATCACACCCTTTACAATATTACAACTATTATATCAATATTACAACTATTATATCATCAGTCCGAGTTTCCCACTTGTAATTACGACTTCGCTTGGTCGTGTGCTGATAACTCTTAATTATAATATTTCCGACTCCACTTGAAGTGCACACTACATACTGTATAGTTCAGCTTGATCCAGCTAATGCACATGCATGTACACTGTAGCTCAGATGCTGAGCTCAAGTTTCACGATTGCCTCTTTAATTTAGAAGGTGGAACAAACTTTGCTAGAGCCGCCATATCTAATGTCTCAGCTATGTACAGTCTCTTACAGCATGCAAATAGCATGAGCATATAACGGTAACCAGGAAGTGAAGAAAAACCTATTGTGGCCACAAAAAGTGAAAAACAGATGCTGAATTAATTCATCACATTATTTTTTAGCCAATATTAATAGCAAAAAGAAACATACCCATCTGTAATACAAAAGCTGTGTCCCAATTCATGTATTTATGCACTATTCTATGAAATTATAATGTATGATGTTCACGCTGGAAATTCCAACAAGAAGAAATAGTTCAAATAACCAGATGTGTCACAGTAACAAGATGATACTAATTTGAACTGAAAAAAAAAAACACAGTATGGAATGTTGGACTCTTCATGCACTCAACTGTTGAAGCTTTCTTAGCATAAGTGGACGGTCTATCCAGTACGTCTTTTGGAATAAAACATATCTTGCTTGGAAACTTTATGCAAAACAAGAAAAATGTACTCCGCCCCCACCCAGTTCTTAATTCTTAATTGTCTTCTTGAATGCATTAAGAGCAAGAGGGGTGAACATTAAATATATTTTTCATTTAGTGCTGTCCTTCAGTTTCCCAGAAGACAGCAGTACAATTTACCCTAATAAAACTTTGGATCTAAAAACTTTGGTTCATTCATTGTTGGCTCATTTTAACTACTACTAACAAAAATTAAACCTTATTGAAAAGTGTTACCACTTTTTAATAAAGTAAGTTGGCCATAGGAGTGTAAAATTAATTAAAAAAATTTAAGAATCTTACACTGGTTCAAACTATGGTTGGGGAAAGTATTGTATATGTATTGTAACATATACTACTGTATTGTATACGTTTGATTTATGTTGAAGTGTTTAGGACATGGCGGCTTTTAATGGGGAATTTGTTTTTGTAATCAGGCTCTTGATAAAGAGCCAAGTTGATAAAAATGTGTTTTTAGATTTATCAGCCCATGTATCGGTTATCGGCTTTCAAATACAAAGAATTATCGGTTATCGTATTGGCCAAAATTTTCATATCGGTGCATCCCTATTTCTTGGCAATGAATTTTCTGGGGTGGTCAGGCCTTTCCCCAACCCTCCCATTACATGGCTTGGGACTCACACACACATCCACACCTACGGACAATTTAGCATCTTGAATTCACCTATACTGCATGTTTTTAGGTGAAACCCTGAGGAAACCCACGCATACACAGGGAGAACATGCAAACTCCACACAGAAAGTATTCAAACCAGTGACTTTCTTGCTGTAAGGCGACAGTGCCACACCGGGCCACCCAATTTTATGGGTAATAGGTATGAATTCTTATTTCACATTAAAAATATGTTTATGAATTGATTACAGTAAATGGAGGTAAGACAGTACATTGTTTTATGAGGTTAGGAAAATTTCAGACATGGCTTTGGTGTTCCAAGATAGTAACAGTGCTGATGCTTTGAGATTTAAAGGCATAACTCAAGCGCTCCACTGTGGCATGAGCTAACCTGTATCTGGACCATGGAAATATGGACATGTTAAAGCTGTTCTGCAGATTCGTGTATTTTATGTGTTGCTGCATAATAGAGAGTATTTGCTTTGGAGTGTGTTTCTGTCCTGACAGCGTTATGATTGATGTATTTGTTCTCTCCGGGCCTGTCATTTTAACATATGGCACTGAGATGCCAATTGACAGTCCTCACTCAAAACGAATTCAAAACAAACATCCTGTCTCAGTACACACGGCACACCCATGCTTTTATAAAATCACCAGGAAATGATTTAGGTCGTCTCTTTCATCATTTTCTACACTTCTAGAAAACTGGACATCATTTATTTAGATTATCGACAAAGTGCTTCAAGTTGACCAAACTTAAAATACAGCATACAATACCTTTAAATGCATATGTGCCATCAATAATGCTGGGAACAATTACGATTTCCTGCTCATCATGACCAAACACTTGTCAGGTAGTGACAGCCTCACCTTGCCCCTCGTCCAGGGATGTCTCTTCCTTCTGCAGGGCTGAGAGAAGGAGAACTGGGAGCCGCCGCAAATTCAGACAGGAAGCCTGTCAAGCAGAGGCTGTCAGACGATGCTTTCTGATGCCATCGTCTCATCAGCAAGGCTGTCAGTCTCGCAGACTCTACTCAGCTCTGAGGAGAACTAACATGGGAAAGAGAGGAAACCAACGCATCCCCCCCATACGGAGCAGGAAACAACAGACTGGCTCTCTACAGCCTGTACAAGTGCAGAGGTTTTGGATAGATGTTAGTGATCCAGCTGTCTATTTACACACTGTCTATTTTCGACCAAGTTTTTGTTTTTGGACAACAGGACCACGATAAATGTCACACATGGACATCTACACTTAAACATACTCATAAGCTGCAATGTAAAAAGTGGTAACCTGCCACTGTTACCTTTAGGAGCTATTTTACCTGATAACCACTGCATTTATTTTTAAGTTTTTGTAACCTAATGTATTAAGTTAGATTCAGTGATGTTGAATAATATTTTTACTTTAATAAAATCAATGAAGCAATTTATTTTTTGAATAACAGTTTTTTCTGTATATGTCAAAATGTGTTTGCAAGTTTAAATATCTTTAATGTTTTAAATGTTCTTTTGCTGTTTTAACATTTGAAAAGATTTACACTGAAATGTATATGCACCTAATGTAAGCATCTAAAATGTAAAAATATGTAATAATTTACACTACCATTCAAAAGTTTTGGGTCGGTAAGATGTTTTAACGCACACCAAGGCAACATTTCGGTTTCAAGATGAAACCGATGAAACATTTCAAGATGTTTTAACGCACACCAAGGCAACATTTATTTGATCATAAATGCGGTAAAATAGTAATGTTGTGAAACATGATTACCATTTAAAATAACTGTTTTCTATTTTAATACATCTTAAAATGTCATTTAAAACTGAATTTTCAGCATCACAAGTCCAGTTTCCATGTCACATGATCCTTCAGAAATGATTTGGTGCTCAAGAAACATTTCTTATTATTATCGATGTTGAAAACAGTTGTGCTGCTTATTTTTTTGTGGACACTGTGATTTTTCAGGATTCATTGATAAATAGAACGTTAAAAAAACAGCCTTTATTTGAAACCAAAATGTTTTGTAACATCATAAATGTTCTTACTGTCACTTGAATTTAATGCATCCTTGTTGAATAAAAATATTATTATTATTTTTTTAATCTTTTTTTTTTAATGGTAGTGTATTTTATATTTTAAATGTATTCATATTTTATAATTATGAAGCCTCTAACCCACTCCTACCCTAAACCTTATCGCTCCTTATTTCAGCTATTATAATTTATTTACATTTTTCAGAAGCATATTTTACTTACAAATACCTATGATTAATAATGAGCTACACACAGGGTGCATGTCTCTTTAATACGCATATCGTATTCTCTGCTGTCTATTTTGATCTAGTAGACTTTGGCTGCAGATATGAACCCACCCTAGAGCTCTATGCTAAGCATACTTGCGAATCTGTTGTTGTTGTGTTTCCTTTTGTTCAGAGGCGGAGTGCTCCAAGTGCCAAGATCTTGTTTGTGCTTTGCTGAGCTGCGCTCACCCTTGCTTGTCTATCAAGAAAACATATGGCCCCCCATATGTGGAGATGTCATGGGGGCCTTTCAGAGCAATCATCCTCCTTTTGGAGTCTGCAGCTGACTACAAATCCCAACTCGAAGTTTGCCGTCCCATTATTTGCCTGTCGTGCAGAAAACAACGCTAGCCGCTCGCACGCACGCACGCACGCACGCAACCCAATTTGCAACTTTCATCAGATAACACCTCTCTGAGCGAGAGACGAACTAGTCCTTAGAGCATGTTTAAGAGCGTTTTATAGAGAGTGAACCATAAAACACAATAAACGGTAAATTGGTGCAAACAAATCTGAATTGTAATAACCTGAGGGTAAAATATGCAACTGCAGATGGAGTACTTGCCATAACGCACAGCCTCGGGCCCACAGGGGGCTGCGGCGGGATAGTAATATAGTCTTATAAACATACTACAAGAATCGTGCGGCTAGTTTTATTTCCTCTCTCTGGGTTGTTAAGTGCTCAGGTAATATATTGCTTTCATAAGAGCATGCAAGCTGTATTTCCCTTTCGAAAATATGTCTCAATCCTTTGGGCAGTGTGATTAAGAATAAAATACCGGCTGCATTACTTCCAAATAAATTCAGGTAATGACATAAGCAAAAAGGTTTAGCGGTGGAATTTCGTGGAGTCGTGGAGCGGCTGACAGAGGGGATGTGCGGCACAGGCATCCATTACCGGCAGAGCGTCCCCCTGGCACGCCGGGTAATGTATTACCTTTGGATTACTCTAATATCTGTCTGATGTATGTTTGCTGAGCAAAGCAAGAGCCCATGGGTAGGCGCTGAACGACAATACAGCTGCAGGAAGCCCGACTCTTGAAGTCGTCCTCACAAGCGCCTGCCTCCCCCTTTCCTGTCGCTGCAGCCAGAGAAAACGGAGTGCGAGGCGGATGTATCAGGCCAGAGGCGGCGGGTCCTTCGGAGCTCCTGGGACTCACTACAGCCGGCAGGCCGAGGAGCTGATAAGTCAGCCAGCCATTCGTCAGCCCAAATGAAGGCAGTAAAGTTGACTAGTGAGAATGCGGCTCAGCCTGGGGTTGGCAGACTGTTCCTCAGAGGAGCGCTGCTGTGACACTAACCCTCATAAACACATACTGTATTTGCCCCCCTCTGACATGCGCGCGCAAATATTTATTTTTCTTGATTCTTTCAAGGAGTACAAAAGAAAAATCACACCTCTCTCTTTCTCTCTCTCCTCGGCTCATGGCAAAATAATCAATGCTCTCCCAAGCGGGCTCGGCTGTGCTGACGTGCAGGAATAAGCGCGTCGCTCCAGAGCTCGACTAAAAGATAATAAGCCAGGAACGGTCCTGTGTTTTACAGCTATCAAGACTCATCCCATTTGACATGCATTGTGGTGTTTACAAAGTCCCAGTAAAACCTCTAGCTATACTCTTAACAGTGCGTACAGAAAAACACAAGTTCTGAGGGCGTTCAGAGAGAGAAAATCCAGCCGCGTTCTTATGCGTGTCCCATTTCTTATTCACAGCGCTATTCTCGGTGTTAACACCTGTCAGCTGACTGACTTCTTGTTCCCCATGGCTTATGAAAAAATCATGCCGATGGAGTTCAGAGTCAACAGTCCCATCAATATAAATTCACCATGGTCTTCATGGAACATTAGGCGGAATCCAGGATCCTTACAAAGGCCTCTTCGCTCTGGATATGAATGGCGAAATAGAGGAAAAAAAATCCTGAAAGTGTCCCTTTGAAGAATATTTTCACTCATGTGCTCTAAATAGGCCATAAAACATTTATTTTAGAGCACAGCCTTTCACAAGTCCTGCATCACTGTATGTGTGAAACAAATGTCACATATTAATCTGCTCGTAAATCACAACATTTGTACCACGAGTCATTGAACGCATTTTCTCATGGTTTCTAGCTTTTCTTACATTAATATATATCATTTAAATAGGGAAGAAATTATACTGGCACTTGCATCTCTAAACAGAACTGAATATAAATATAAATATAATGGCTTTTCCCAAAAAGATTTCCCAAACACCTCCTCTATCTGCCATTGATAGAACAAACACACAGAGAGTACCACCTCAAATTGACACCATTTACACAGCTGGGCTGTTTTTTCAAGGTTTTACTGGTTTACATGAATGATCAAAAAAGCTTTCTCCAGCTATAGACCTGCTTCAGAGTCACAGTACACTTCTTTTGGACAATACATCTAAAAATGGCATATTTATAACGAGAATTAAGAATGTGTTTCCGACTAAACACTTTCAAGTTGTAGTAACAAATTCTTAATTCCTGTCCAGAATTTCAAAAACACTAAGCAGTCACATTTAATGTTGTTCAGCGAAATTTCGGGAGTAAACTCCAGTCATTTTAAAAGGAGTCCATGTGATCTTGAATTTTGTGTGACAAATTTCCCAACTGAAAGCTGCTTTGTTTAAAAGTGTCTTCTGTGTGAGCTGGGCTTCATACACTCACCTAAAGGATTATTAGGAACACCTGTTCAATTTCTCATTAATGCAATTATCTAATCAACCAATCACATGGCAGTTGCTTCAATGCATTTAGGGGTGTGGTCCTGGTCAAGACAATCTCCTGAACTCCAAACTGAATGTCAGAATGGGAAAGAAAGGTGATTTAAGCAATTTTGAGCTTGGCATGGTTGTTGGTGCCAGACGGGCCGGTCTGAGTATTTCACAATCTGCTCAGTTACTGGGATTTTCACCCACAACCATTTCTAGGGTTTACAAAGAATGGTGTGAAAAGGGAAAAACATCCAGTATGCGGCAGTCCTGTGGGCGAAAATGCCTTGTTGATGCTAGAGGTCAGAGGACAATGGGCCGACTGATTCAAGCTGATAGAAGAGCAACTTTGACTGAAATAACCACTCGTTACAACCGAGGTATGCAGCAAAGCATTTGGGAAGCCACAACACGCACAACCTTGAAGTGGATGGGCTACAACAGCAGAAGACCCTACCGGGTACCACTCATCTCCACTACAAATAGGAAAAAGAGGCTACAATTTGCACAAGCTCACCAAAATTGGACAGTTGAAGACTGGAAAAATGTTGCCTGGTCTGTTGAGACATTCAGATGGTAGAGTCAGAATTTGGCGTAAACAGAATGAGAACATGGATCCATCATGCCTTGTTACCACTGTGCAGGCTGGTGGTGGTGGTGTAATGGTGTGGGGGATGTTTTCTTGGCACACTTTAGGCCCCTTAATGCCAATTGGGCATCGTTTAAATGCCACGGCCTACCTGAGTATTGTTTCTGACCATGTCCATCCCTTTATGACCACCATGTACTTCCAGCAGGATAATGCACCATGTCACAAAGCTCGAATCATTTCAAATTGGTTTCTTGAACATGACAATGAGTTCACTGTACTAAAATGGCCCCCACAGTCACCAGATCTCAACCCAATAGAGCATCTTTGGGATGTGGTGGAACGGGAGCTTCGTGCCCAGGATGTGCATCCCACAAATCTCCATCAACTGCAAGATGCTATCCTATCAATATGGGCCAATATTTCTAAAGAATGCTTTCAGCACCTTGTTGAATCAATGCCACGTAGAATTAAGGCAGTTCTGAAGGCGAAAGGGGGTCAAACACAGTATTAGTATGGTGTTCCGAATAATCCTTTAGGTGAGTGTATATCACTACACTATTGACAACAGTGGACCATTTTTGTCTGTGAAAAAATTTGCTAATGTGACCAGACCTTTATTAACTTGTGGAGACATTTCATTCATTTGCTCCTTTGTTTTATTTAAATATTGTCTACGTTGTATTAATTTATTCCCTCATTTTAAATTAGTTCAATCCTGTCCACGAATTAGGGAATGAATTAGCAAAACGAAGGAACATATCTTTATTCGTGGACATTTCGTTTTTCCCCCTGCATATCATGTGCGGGGCTCAATATTCTGCACATTAAGCTGGACAGAATCTTAAAGGGATAGGTCACCCAAGTTCTGTCATTAATTACTCACCTCATGTCGTTCCAAACATGTAAGACTTTCGTCCATCTTCAGAACATAAATGAATATATTTTTAATTAAATCTGAGAACTCTCTGTCCCTCCATTGACAGCCTATGCAACTACCACTTTTAAGCCTCAGAAAGGTAAAGACATCATTAAAGTAATCCATGTGACTCCAGAGGTTTAACCCCAATTCTATGAAGCAACGCAAGTGTTTAGTTTGCGCAAAAGAAATGTACCACTTTATACAAAATATTAATCTCAAAGACACTGTTGCATCAGAGATTAATATTTTGTAAATAAAGTGGTAATTTTTTTGCGCAAAGCACGTGCGTCGCTTCATAAAACCTCTGGTGTTATTTTAAAGGTGCTGTATGTAAGAATGACAGCTAGTGGTTGAAATGGGTACTGCAGTCCAAATTGTTTGCTCCGCACCTTCCTAGAATCTGCGATCTCGGACCCAGTTTGTTTGCTGGCTTCCATGCTGTGTTTTCCGCTAACTGGCAACCTGGGGTGTTGAAATACTATTGGGTAAATTGGCAACGTGCGTTATTGCACAGACCAAAACAAAAACAGACATTCTGACATGGAACGTTCATTTCAAAGTAGAATAACTGGCTGTAGCATTGTTTTTCAGAGAAACGAGTATGTGAACTTAGCATGTTTCCTAAATATCTGTAAACATATTATGGTATTGTTATGCTTTAGTACAGTCAAAAACTTACATACAGCACCTTTAATGATGTCTTTACTACCTTTCTGGGGCTTGAAAGTGGTAGTTGCGTAGGCTGTCAGTGGAGGGACAGTGAGCTCTCAGATTTCATTAAAAATATCTTCATTTGTGTTCCAAAGATGAACGAAAGTCTTACAGGTTTGGAACGACATGAGGTGAGTAAATGATGACAGAATTTTTATTTTTGAGTGAACTATCCCTTTAAGAAAATCATACACGTACAACAAAAGCACACAAAGCTAACATGACGGATATGATCGCGGATAATTCACAAAAAACTACAAAACTTCCTGCAGCCATTTCTGGCTGGTAATCAAGCTGATCAAATCATCGCTCTGAAGCAGGAACTCATCACACAAGTGCGGCCATGACATGACAAAGACCTGCAGTCATGCTTCCTCTGAGTCTTCTGCGAGACTTCAGACTTACTTCACCATAGAGACATGTTGGCATTCCCGCTACGTTTGAGATAATTCAACAAGGCTGTCCGTTGCTCCAGACGGAGAACGGCTGAGGAATAGGAGCCGACATCCCATGAGTTTGGACGTCGTTAAGCACACGGTTGGCAATCGTTTTTGTTTTGCATAAGGCCGACTGCCTGTCAGGGTTTCTTCTGAAAGGAACTGAAAGTCAATTATCTACACCATTTCTCTCTGACATCATTGTGCTAATACAAGTTGCTCTTGACCTCATGCTAGTGTGTCTGAGGCTGATGAAAGTAAGGCATCTCTTCATGATTGGATTAACTTCATATGTGGTGAGTGTCTGTGAATATTACAGCGGAGGCCCTATGATCTGCCCTCGTCTTCTCCATCTCTGCCCCAAACCCTTATCTGCGGCCCGGGGCACTTAAACCCCACATTACACACACATACGTACGACCTAGGGTGCGCTCTCTCTGGCACTGGCTCTGTAAGCTTCAACACACACAGGCTTGATAATCGACTCAATTAAAAAGGTCCAATTGCCACAGCAAATTGATCCAAGTTATAACATTATCATTAGCACTTCAACTATGGCAATTATAGGACATTCACAGGCAGAACCAAGAATAATGGGGAAGGAAAATGAAGTGACTTTGTACAAAAGGACATCCATTTCAGACGCACTGGGTGGTGTAAATAGCCCTGGTGTCAGCAGTATGAAGATAAAGGAATTGAAGCTTCCTATCACATATGTTAGCGGCTTTTTGCAAGGAAGCCCTTCTGTAACAGACAAGTGGGTGGGACATTTTATATTAAAATATACTTTACATCAGGGGTTTTCAAATTGGATTTTTTTTAAAAGAAATGTATTCTTTTATTCAGCAAGGCTGCATTTAAAAGTGATAGTGAAGGCTTAAAAAGATTTTTTTTTAAATAATTTCAAATAAATGCTGTTCTTTTGAACTATCTATTCATCAAATAATCATGAAAAAATTGTATTACTGTGATTTTGATATATATAAATATAAATATTGATGATATTAAGAAATGTTTAGGCACCAAATCAAAATATTAGAATTACTTTTGAAGACTAAAGTAAGAGAATGGCATCACACAAATCAATTATATAATTATATATACTGTATATATCCTTAAAAACTTTATTGTAATATATATAAGTGCTGGCTGCTGGGGGAAAATTATTGTGATTAATTGCATCCAAAAATAAAAATGTTTGTGTTTGTATGTGTGTGTACTGTGTATAATTATGTATATATGAAAATACACACATGCATGTATATATTTAAGAAATATTTGCATGTATATACTATATCATTTATCTTATATATAAATAGAATTTTTAAATATAATTTTTAAATATAATATTTTTCTTAAATATATACATTCATGTGTGTGTATTTATATATATACATAATAATTATACACAGTACACACACACATATATTATGTAAACACAAACTTAAACACAAACTTTTATTTTGGATGCGATTAATCACGATTAACTTTTCCCCAGCACTATATATATAATATATAGTGCTGGGGAAATTATTATTTATTATCATTGGCAGCCCTAGTTTATAACAGTAAGATATAAAAACAAATCTGCACCATTTTTTAAAGAAAATAAACACCCAGACCACACACACACATATAATAATCAGAATGTCTGTATGCATTTAGCTGTATGCAAATGACGCTACCTACATAACTGAATGCTAGATCCACAAAGAGACATCATAGCATTTTGCAATAATTGAATAGTTGAAACTGGTCATTTTCTGTACATGGATGCATGGATTCAACATTTTAATGGATATCAAAATATAGTTTTGAAGCATTTAAATCTGAATGGATCCATGATGTTGTTCTGAAAAGGTCAGTAATATAATAAGAGATGCAACGTCTCTTGCATAGTCCTGACTGCCGCTGCCTACAAGCAAAAAACACAGAAACAACACCATTTTAAAAGCTACAGCGATCTCGGCACTGTTTAATATTCAGGTGAGGAAGGTTTTCTTGCAGTATGTGAAGGAGTGTGTGTGTGTGTGTGTGTGTGTGTACATGTAGCACTATAGAGGCCTGACTTTCTCAGACAGGGAGATGTCAGCAGCGAGTGATATAAGACTGAGCTCCACAGCAGCCTTGCACTGCCATACAGAGGAGCCGACAGCCTGGAAAGACGAGCCGTCCTCAAATCCGAAGGCTCTCTCACTAATTGTTTCTGAAAAAATGACATTTGTCTTTTTTGCACCTTGCTTCAGGTGTCAGTGCCTTTCACATTAGAGGGCTTGCGATGGTGCGATTGCCCTGAAGCAGTTTGTTTGATGTTTTGAGGACTGTCATTTCCACGTGCAACTCCATAGAAATTGAAATCTGTATTTATTTACATGCAAGGTTAATAAAAAAATGATGCCTAAGTGATTTGAAAGTCAAACAACTGCACCTGCCACTCAACCGTAATTTTATGCAGACCAGGTTTAGCACTTTGTTACAATGCAGACGAGATCCAAAGGTAGAATAAAATAATTGTACCAGCTTATCTCTGATATATACAAGCTCTCATAAAGCATCTGACACTGGTATTCATCTGTATTGTTTGCTCATGTTTAATAGCATTACTTCAATTCTAGTTAGCTTTTTGTAAACAAAAATACTATTGCATTTATTTTATAAGAGTATATAGGCATTTATATACTCAAATTAAAATATACTAAATATACTAAAACAAATCAAATCATGACCTTGTAATGTTGCTGTGGCTTTGGGGTTCAAAACAACTATTTCAGAACAAGAACAAAATATTATTATTCTTTTTTTTTAATTATTATTATCATCATCATTATTATTATTGCTGTTGTTCAAATGAAATACAAACATTTCCATGTTCATTTAGGAAGTATTCAGGAAATAATAATAATATGATTATAATAATCTAATTATTAATATCCAGTTATTCAGGAAAACTTAATGATTGTGCTTTCATAAACTCTCTGTTAGTGTTATCTGTCTTTGTGATCACTATATTATAGTTATTTTATGCTGTTTCTTTCTGTGACATTATGTAGACAACACTGCCACTTGCTGCAAGACAGCAAGTACCGCATTCTCTGCTTCCAGAAATAATATACTAAAACGGCCAGCTCTAAGAAAAGAGTTGCAACAGCTCCTGTGTAATAGTAATGCATTTTTAAAAAATACAACTCTATTTATTTGTTACATTTGAAGAAAACAAAGGAGCAACCTCTTGAATTATTTTGTTTCATATTAACAGTTTCATACGTGTTTTCCTTTCTTCTTTCAGTAGTGGAGGGCTTTTTTTCTTGTATTCCTTACTCAAAGCCTCTGAGAGGGCTTGTGAGCATATATCAAGGTAATGCACTGACAGCCAAAGGAAGAGCAAATACAATCAGGGCCGGGAACAGGAAGAGAAGCGCTCTCCGCAGATGGCAAGACGCATCCTTTCAGTCCTTAAACAGACACAGAGAGCAGCCGAGGGACCGGGCCCTGTCTGTAGATTGTGTCGAAGAACAGTGGGTACTTGGCACAAGTAGCAGGAACAATTAGCGTCACGTAGGATTCCCGGAGCAATGGTAGAGAGAGGATACGAGAACACGGCATCGTATTTTCAGAGAGCGGATTTGAACTGTTATTTACAGGCATCTCTTCTTGTCATTAAGCAAAGCAAGAGCAAGATTCAAAGACAGCGCTAGTCATGCCCCATATTTCACTGCTGATGACTTATGTGTGGGCAGGGAGATTTGTTTGCATCCGTGCATATCTAATTAACGAATCGACAGAGGAAGTAGGCCTCTCCTTTGAGAACGCCCCACCACCCAGTCTCTGATACTGGGAATGCGCTCTTCTTAGCACCGTGCTCTGGTTCTCTCGTTGTGAAAGACACACACAGACAAATGTTCCGTTTGAAATGCCAGTAATGAGATGAAGTAAACAATTTTACCATATGACACACTTACACTTTCAGTTCATTACTGTGTGTGGGAGGCAATGTTCCACGGGCAACGTGCATCCACATTACTACAAAGACTGACAATTAAAATGCATTTCATTAAGTTGTGAGATATTGAAATGAACACGCTCTGAACTACACAGGCAAAAACAAGCCAGAGACGCCTTCTCATGCTCGCACTTTGTTGAGGTTTTGCATAGACATTCTGTCATCCACTATGTGTACTAAAACACTTCCATTTACTTTTAATCAGGGTTATTATAGTTAACTCAAACTAAAGCCATAAAAAACATATTCGTTACTATGCATTTCTCATTCTGATATAGTTTAGGAAGAGTATGCCTAAGTCGCTTAGGCAAAGCAAGGAGCAAGGACAGGAGGTCTCAGCTCCAGGACGAGGTACGAGTATCACTCGAGGAAGTGTGAGCCAACAGGATGGTTGGGATGAGGGAGCCTAGACAAGGTAGTAGAGCGTAAAGTCATTTGGGCTGAGCTCTGTAAATCCGAGCCCCACCAAATAAAATTCTTAATCCAGGCTGTCTACGATGTACTACCAAGCCCGTCCAACTTGTTCTGTTGGGGGAAGGCAGTTTAAGTGAAAGTGACATGTGAAGGCCAAGCATGGTAACCAATACTCGGAATTTGTCCTCTGCGTTTAACCCATCCAAGTAAGTGCACACACATTAGGAGTAGGGCTGAAACAATTAGTCGACATTGTTGACAATAAAAAATTTCGACAAATATTTTTTTTGTAGAGTAGTCGTTTGATCTCATGTGACCTAATGTAAGGGCCTGCAATATCGCGATTTGACCGCTACAGCGCTGTTGCGCTAGAGTGTAATGGAGCCCTTACAAATGTTGCGGTAGAAGAAAACAGCACGAATGACAGAGTGCAAACTAATCTGAACTAGCAAGATGTGGGAAAGTTTCACAAAACTTTAAACTAAGCCTGCGTCTCAATCAGCTCCCTAGTTCAGTAGTCAGGGCACTAATCAGGGAGTTAGCCCATTGATTCTTGTCCTGATCAGTGCCCTGACTTCTGAACCAGGAGCTGATTGAGACGTGCAAGGCGAAACTTTTTACGGGAGCACAACGTGCATGTTGGAGCACTTAAAGAGGAAACTACTAACAAACTAGAGGTAAATCTCTTTATTAGAGAATGCAATAATACTAATAATTGTAATAATATTAACAATAATAATATAATTACAGTAATGTGATGATTTATTTAGATCGAATAAAGTTTGATCGAGCTTGGAGTCAGGACTGTTTTTATTATTATAACACTATTAGGTATTATAGTCTCATCACTTGCCTGTATTTTGTTCCATTTGCATGGAATATCGCAAGGCGATGTTAGGAAGAATATCATGTCAGTTACTTTTTTATATTGTTAATTAAAAGGTGAATGAGAATCTGTCAGCTCAATTGTTATGTAAGAGATTAATATGATGTCATTTAGTCTGCAATGTCATTTGCAGATTAATATTTTTACCATTTTTTGTGTCCTGAAGTAAATGTCCTCTTTTTCTGTTTCAGTTTTAAGAAAAGCAGTGGGCCTATTATTGTTTTACAAATGAAGCTCTTAATACTGCTGCCAAGAGATGTTTACATTTAAACATCTATTTTAATTTTTTTTGGTCTGTAATGCAGCTAATTTTTGTTTATTATTATTTATTTTTTCAATTGAAAGAGAACAGAATATTTAAACAATGCTTAGAGAGCATTTGTGTGTGATTTTGAGTTCTCAGCCATCAATCTTTTGGGCACCTCAATCATTTCCTGCAGGTACTGAGAATTGAACACACAACCTTCGGGTTACCAGTCTGACTCTCTAACCATTAGACCATGACTGTTTCACCAGCTTGCCCTTATCGCTGGCATCATGACAAAGTCCTAAAGGCCTTAGCAGACACCATTCTCAGTGGGATCACCCAATGCAAGCGCCTACACCCAGTGAAGAAGACCATTACTTTTGTTAGGGCTGGGGAGAAGGTAACACCAGCTAACAGGACCACCTTAACTGGCCTGCTAACACCAGCAACAAGACTGGGAGCTGAAAGCCGAACTGGGGTAGCAACTGAAGTTTCAAGAAACTGTCATCATCACATTGCTAAGGCCAGATATGGTGCTGATCTCAGAAGGCTCAAAGCAGATTATCCCCTTAGAACTTACAATTCTCTGGAACCTGGGAGGACTGTATCATGGAGGCCAATGAAAGGAAGAGACCCAAGAGTGCTGGTACAAGAGTGCAGAAGTAACAGCTGGCAAGCGAGGTGAGAGCACATTGAGGTGGGATGCAGAGGGTTCACAGCCCAGTCCCCCTGTGGGGCATCAAAGGGGCCAGTACACTAAGGGGTATTAAATTGGCCACGTGGCAGTGGAATTTTCTTTGAGGTAGCTGTACCTGGACACAAGTGTGGGCTTGATCAACCCCGGCTGGGTTGCCTGGGCGAGGGTGTCAGATAGACCCGAAACACTAAAGCCGCGTTTCCACCGAAATTACCCGGAACTATTTGTACCAGGAACTTTTTTCCCAGGAACTTTTTCTCCCCCAGACCTGCTACAATCTGCGTTTCCACCGCGGTCTAAAGTACCGGGGAGATTAGGCAAATTAGTCCGGTGACGTGGGAATGCGCGCGACTGCTTCTCCCAGTTACCGACGGACAGTAATCACTTTTGCGCGATACTGTCTGCAACAATAACAAGTGTAGGAGATGCAAGCAGCGCTGCTTTTGCTGATTATGTACACACATTACCAACACTGTTTATTTAAACGTGCACTTTCACCTGGTTTGACCATTTTAATGCAAAATGGGATGATGGGCAATCCAAAATCTGAATGTGTTGTAATAGCTCAATTCCAAAACAAAATATTTTCTATAAAAGGATAATGAGGTTTCAGTCATGACAGATGTGTGAAAAGTTAATTGAATGAAAACAATAGACTGAATTAAGCAGTTGAAAGATTAGGTACTAGACTGCAAGTATTTTATTTTTTATCACAATAACATCTCTTAACATTCACAAAAAAAAAATTCACATGACTAGTATTACAATATGCTTCATTAAATGCATAATTTTAGAGACTTCTTCCTCAAATTTGAAATGAAGCAGGACCACACTTATGGCTTCACTTAAGTTGTGGTTATAAGTTATTATACTACATTCACATATTATACATTTAAAAATATAATATTTGGGTTTTCTAGATATGTTTATGTGCATATTCAGAAAGACTTGCGAGCAGCAGCCCTTTTATTTGCTTCCAACACTATATGAATACAATTAGAATGTGGTTATATAGTTAGAATGTGGAAATTAAAGACACAGTGACATTTTACACATTTTACTTTATTTTAGACAGATTAGTTCTTACAAAATTAAAATAAAAGTGTACAAAGACAAATAAATTACTAGAACAATAAAATGAAAATATAAAATGTGAAAACAACAATATAAAAACAAAGTGTATTTTTCAGTAACCTTTCCAAGAGCTGTGCCAACATGTACAATATATAAAGTACAAGTGTGGTAGAGCAAATGCTTCATTCAAGCGGCTGGTCATTGTGGCTACTTCTTGAACGACTGGACAAACTGTCCAAGAACAGACAGAAACCCGGTCTGAAAGTCCCTCTGCTTTCTTCCGCTTCTGACTGGTGGAATGCCAACTCTTGCCTCCTCATCTCTCCTCGGCCTGGCTCTCCAGTAACAGCTGCATATATTGGTCAGTTCTTGTCCATGCTGCAGGACGGCCCGGCTCCTCCATGTCAAATGATCCCAGGAAACATTGCTGATGATGTGTCCAGGTGCATCACATGGTGATAAACTTAATTTACTAAAATAACAAAATAAAATAAAATAAAAATGAATACAAACTATATAGACATATTAAGAAAAAAAACGGAATAAAAATGACAAAAACACAACAAAATTACTAAAACTTGTCGAACTAAAAATATGCCGAACGTCACATGAACAGACAGGCCTCTTTTTTATTGATTACAGAATATGTACAAAATTAGTACAAGGAAATCTCATCACATCTGCTTGTCAGAGACAGCAGTATGAACTGATAGCAGTATATATGGACTTTTAAAGGGTACATAACACACACAGTTTCTGCCAGTCTCATGCTAATCTTGAGTACCTATAGAGTAGTATTGCATCCTTCATATCTCCGAAGAGTCTTTAGTTTTATCATATTTATAAAAGACAGATACGCTGAACTGATTATTTCCGAAAAAAGCCAAACTCGTGGAGGAGTGCAGTGGGTAGAGGAAGTAAAGAGTCACAAGTACAAGTACACACACACACACAGAAACACACACACACACAATATATCATGGCATTATTCCTGGAAAACTTGCAATTCACTTTACGTTGGTGTTGTTTACATTATATGCACTTACGCGCCGATTGCCAACAAAACACAGACATTTGATGCAGTTTCACTCACCACCTGCGGTTTAGACTCATGACCGGGAACAAACAAACACACACTTGCACAACTCTGTTGCTGCTCCGGAAAAACTAACGGCATCCACTGTTCCCTTAAAGGTCCCATGGCATGAAATTATCATTTTATGAGGTTTTTTAACATTAATATGAGTTCCTCTAGCCTGTATATGGTCCCCAAGTGGCTAGAAGAGAGCTCACACGAGCCGATCTGGAATCTTCCCTGTATGTCGTCATACGGGGAACGGTTACCTCCCCTTCCTCTGCTTTGCCCGCCAAAAGAAATTGGAGAAAATGGATTCCGTTTATCAGTCGCGATGTCAGCACAGGCTTTACAAACAGACTTTTACCATTTTGTGAGAGAAATAGCGCTGCAATGACGAGATCACTGCATTCACGCGATCAACAGACTGCACTCAATGCTCAAGCCTTTCATGTGATAGGAAAAGATAGAAAAATAATGCTATAATCAACAATTTTGACTCGTTCATCTCGACAGCTGTGATGGTAAAAAAACGTAGTAAAAGTATTCAAGAGGGGTTCCACATGTGTTACAAAGCTCGTAGAATAAGGTGGAAGAAGACAGGGTCGCATGACTGGGACTCGAGTTTATTCAGAACTCTCAGATACAAACAAAATAAACTCACGCTCTCAACAACTTGGTACAATAAAACTTTCTCAGCTATCTTTCTCCAGCTCTAAGGTCTCTCTCTCTGGCAGCGCTTGCAGACCTCGCTAAACCACGCCCCCTACGCCACATAATCAACTCCAAAGATGTCAGCCAATCACAACAGTGGCCGTTTTCACTGAAGTCTCACATCAGACCTTGAAACTGAGGGCTAATTTTCTAAATGATGACATTTTTTGATGTAAAAACCATACTAACAATATAAGTACACCTCAGGAAACATTATAAAATAATAAAAAACAATCCAAGCCATGGGACCGCTATTTGGGAAGCTGAACACTATTATTATTTCCCTCACAACCAAAAACACACTTCTTTTATTGACATTGTTGATTTTGTGGTCTAAAAACAAAATGACAGTGCTGTCGACGGCTTCCGTAACCGAATGAAGCTCGTTGATGGGCGCGCTCTTGCTCTCACTCTGGTTGATGTGCGCATGAGCTCATCTGGGTGAAGTGCCCATACAAGGAATTCTGCCCTTTATGACCTCATACAGGGGCATACTTGAAACAAACTTTCCGAAACTTGTTTGAATCCTGAAGGAGTGTATTTGGCACAGAAACTGAAGCTAGTTGTTTTTATTGTTACCATTTTAGATGTCAATTTGCAAATAATATGGACATTGGTTATGCTCATCTTTGGTAGCTCCTTTGTAGGCACATAAAAAAGTTTGATGGCATTAACCCATAGGGCCTATAATATAATATAATAAATATAATATAATTAATATAATATAATATAATATAATATAATATAATATAATATAATATAATATAATATAATATAATATAATATAATATAATATAATATAATAAATATAATATAATATAATATAATATAAAATAATATAATATAACAAAATATAATATAATATAATATAATATAATATAATATAATATAATATAATATAATATAATTAATATAATATAATATCAATCATATAATATAATATAATTAATATAATTAATATAATATAATATAATATAATATAATATAATATAATATAATATAATATAATATAATTTAATATAATATAATATAATATAATATAATATAATATAATATAATATAATATAATATAATATAATATAATATAATATATAAACTTTACAGAAATATGTTTTTGAGTGATATCCAGCGCTACATTGATGTATGTATTGTCATTCTGTCAACATAAGCTATTACTTATGAATTGATTATTGATTTTACAACATGTCCAATGTCATCATGCTGGAATGTCCACTCTGATAAAAAATATGAGAACAAAAACTCACGATAATCCATGGCTTCTTGGCAAATATAGAGATTTATTGTGTCATTTCCCCATTCAAATGTGATGACATTGGAAATTAATTTAAACCAGCCTGAAAGCCTCTTGAAATGTCTCAAAATCACAGCTCTTGCAAATTATAGGCCTATGTTATTCTCCCCAATTTCCTATCTAGATTGTATCAAGCTTTCTGTTCGGGGTTATTATCATTCTATACCCAACAGCCATTGAACAAAAGTACTTTTAGGCTAAACTTTGATAAAAATCAATACCATGCAAACAGTACCTTATTTATCTGAGGAGGCCAAACAAACAAAACATGGACTTTCCACCTCAGCTAGTCTACATTTGTGCCTCACTTGCACAAGTCACAATTTCATTTTTCTCTTTTGTTTCTGTTAAGTCAGGCACCTGACATTAAGATGCATTGTACTATTAGCCTCCTCTTGGCATTAACAGGTATGTTTATGTCTGCTTTCATTATGACTATTTACGTTCACAAAGGTCATTTGACTTCTAAAATATGCATTGTAATATATTGCTTGATAAATACTGTTACTTGACATGTTGGAGTGCTTTGGCCTGAAGGTAACACTGCTTCTCATTGATTCAAGTTAATTTGGGTGCCTAGAAGTTGTATAAAGACATCTTTTTATAGGCCACCTAGTGTGTGTAATGTTATGGTAATGAGCATTTTAATAAGCTGAAATTTTGCAGGAGGTAAATGCCAGCCTAATAAACCAACTCTACAAATGCTGTTTAATAATACTGTTGGCTCCTTTTCTGCTATTAAGTGCATGAATTTCTCCAGCAATGGTAAATTCTATTTAACTACTGTTTATGTGTTCACTTTATGTGTAGGACTATGCCGGTCTGCTCTGATCAGCAAGAGTCACAAAGGAGATGATCCTCTGCTGCAGTATGTGGTGAATAACTCTCTGAGGGAGCACCCAGTGCTGACCAAACTACGACTGGTGGGTAGAAAAGCACCTTTAGGACATGTGCCACCCTACATAATAAAATAAGTAAATTCATATTGAATTCAATTGAAATAAATAAAATAACATAAGTAAAAAAAAAAAAAAAAAAAGGTATATTGCAGGATTCGAAAGTCTTTAAAACCAGTTGTTAAATTGCTTCTGTTGTGCAACACTCTTTTAATTGAATGCCTTTTTAATATATACACTCACTGGAACTTTATTAGGTATACCTTGCTAGTACCGGGTTGGACCCCACAGTGAGTTTACAAATGCAGTGTCACAAATATGTTACATTTGAATCTTAAATATTTAGATATTTATATATCATAAATGTTCAAAATTCTAAAATTCAGTGTATTACCAATGTACATGTACATTTCAATTTCACTGTATATTTTAATACGAGTCTTCATGTGTATTCATGTGTAGTATCACACACTAACACTAGAGGTCAGTACTCAAAGCATTTTTTCATCTGTATATTTCTGAATCAAGAGAACTATGGAGGACTCCAAGAACCTGATGATGGTGGCATCTGAGCAGGCTCAGCTTATGGCTAATCTTGCAAAACTAATAGAATCCAATAAAACTATTGAGATTGGTAAGTGCAAGCAATATAATTCATGAAAATGATGCATCTGCAATTTATTGCTTACCTGTAAAACACATTTTGCATCTGTTTTAGGTATGTACACAGGATACAACACCTTAAATCTGGCTCTGGTAATTCCAGAGAATGGACGTGTGGTGGCCTGTGAAATTAATGAGGAATATGTGAAAATTGCCAAGCCATTTTTTATAGAGGTATACCAAATCAAAACAGTCCCCCAAGTTTGCAAACCCACTGCCATCAATGTTCTCTACGATCAACTTAGCTCACGCAGCCCTGAATAGTACATTTTAATGCAGGCTACCCTTGCGAAAAAGAAGTACACTTCAAGTTAATTTTAAGAAGTATATTTAAGTAAAGTTCAACTATATTTTTAAGTAGGCCTATACTTTATGTAGTAAGTATATTAAGTAATATCAATGTACGAGTAGTATACTTGTAAGTGTACTATTTCAATACTGCTTGGGACTAAAATGGCCCACTTTTTATTATATAAAGTTTAAATGTACTATAAGTGTAACAGTAGTAAACTTTAGGTGCACAACTAGTTCACAACTATGTTTCTCATTTGTACTGCATCTGTACTAAATGTGAACTTAAAAGTATACTAGTAGTTTACTATTTTACAACTTTAAGAAAGTAGTTTAAGAAAGTACACTTAGTTTGAAGCGTACTCTCAGTAAACTTCTAGTTTAGTAGTATACTTGTAAGTTTTCTTTAAGTGAACATAACATCATACTTATAGTTTACTATTTTTATGTATATTTTGCACTTTAAGTATACTACTATGTTTCTATTTAGGTATTAATTTTTTTATACTTGAAATATACTTTCCCTAGTGAGAAATAAATATACTAAAATGTATTTGAAATACGTTTATTTTATGTCAAGTATACTACAAATATATTTACATTTTCATGTACGTAATATAAATACCCTGCAATTGTACTTTTAGTATACAAAATTGGTATACTTAAAGTCGGCTCAATTGGAAGAACTAATTTTGTACTTAATGCACTTTAGTTATTTAAAGGGTTAGTTCACCCAAAAATGAAAATTAATTACTTACCCTCATGTCGTTCGACACCCGTAAGACCTCCGTTCATCTTCGGAACACAAATGAAGATATTTTAGTTGAAATCCGATCGCTCAGAAAGGCCTCCATTGGCACAATGCACAGTTCACTCTCAAGACCCATAAAAGGTACTAAAGACGTCGTTACAAAGTCCATCTCACTACAGTGGTTCTACAATAACTTTATAAAGTGACAAGAATAGTTTTTGTGCGCAAAAAAACCCCTAAATAACGACTTATATTTCAAAACAAGGCATTATGAAGCTTCGAAGCGTTATGAATCAGTGAGTCGATTCAGCTGTTTGAATCACCAAAGTCAACTGATTTCAGCAGTTTGGCGGTTTGACACGCGATCCGAATCATGATTCGACTTGCTGATTCATAACGCTTTGAAGCTTCATGATGCATTATTTTGAAATCGGTCATCACTATATAAGTCGTTATTTAGGGTTTTTTTGCGCACAAAAACTATTCTCGTCGCTTTATAAAGTTATTGTAGAACCACTGTAGTGAGATGGACTTTGTAACGACGTCTTTAGTACCTTTTATGGGTCTTGAAAGTGTACCGTGCATTGTGCCAATGGAGACCTTTCTGAGCGATCGGATTTCAACTAAAATATCTTCATTTGTGTTCAGAAGATGAACGGAGGTCTTACGGGTGTCGAACGACATGAGGGTATGTAATTAATGACAGAATTTTCATTTTTGGGTGAACTAACCCTTTAAATAGTGCTGAAGTCCAACTAAAGATATACTTAAGTATATTTGATTGTACTAAAGTGGAACTATTACAAGTATACTTTAGGTACACTTTAAATATTTTGCATTTAAAGAATGATATTATACAGAGATCATACAATCCTTACTAATAGTTATATTAAACACATTTTAGGCTTAATATTAAAAAATAATAATAATAAAGTTTCATTATAATATGTATTCCAATAAGTCTCAAGCGATATAGTTAATATGTTAATGGATTTGTAGTATACTTAGTATGAAAAACATTTTTTAATACATTTTGGTATAAGTTAGGTTTTTCACTAGGGTTTCACTGTACTTTAACTCTTTCCATTTAAAAAAAAATTGTATTGTAGCTTCTGGCATCCTTTTTATTGACACTTGAATGTGGGTGAGTCTCATAAGAAAGCAACATTTTGAACAAACATCTGAGAAAATCACCTTTTTGTCAAAGACTACGTCCGGGTGGCATCAGAACGATGATCAAACACAGATGGAGTAGATCGTGTCCATCAACATCTCCAAAGCTTCACAGTCGTTTCCTTTTCATGGGTTTCATTTCATTCGCTAACATTAGGCCATTTTGATTTATATGCTGTTTAATGTTTGATGGTCGCGTTATTTTACATTTGTGTTAGCAATCTTCCATCAATTGTTTTCTGCTTCTTCTTCTCTTGTGTTTTCAGATTCTGTACACTTTCAGAAAATGCGTAATAGCGCCCCCTACCGTATAACAGTAAAAACATGGATAGCCGGAGTATTCAGTCAATGAAAGAGAAAGAAAGAGTAATTTGAAGTAAATTCCTATGTACACTATCAGTGGACTAGCCTACACAAAAATGCAGATACTCAGAAGTAGGAACTTATCTGTTTTCTCCAAAAAATCAATATTTTCAAACAATGTAAGTTTATAAGACAGTACTTTTAAGTATATCTTGATCAGAGTACAATTATAGGCTGCATCCGAAATTGCATAGGCTACTATGTGAGTAGGTACACTCAAAATCCACATTTAAAAAATGGTGCTATATGGCACTAAAAGTGGTTCTTGGTCGTAATCATAGGGGAACCACTTTTGGTGCTATATAGCACCTTTTTTTTTTAGAGTGTACCTACTCACATAGTAGCACCATATCTTAACATGTTCTGTATATGGTAGCGGTGCTATATAGCACCTCAGCCAAAGAACCGGTGAAGAACCGTTGAAGAACTGCGGCTGAAAAACCACTGAAGCACCAAGATTGGTGCTATACAGCACTTAAAGAGGTTTACGAGCCAAGAACCACTTTAGGTTTACACCCTAAACTTTGAACTTACTTCGCGACCATTAAAAAAGTACCTATATAGTATGAATGTAATCCAGACGTACTAGGCTACATCTGCCATTGTTGTTATCATGTGACCTACCAGCGTCAGTTGAGTCCCTTTGCCTCCATTCACAAATCCTCTCCCGTGGCCTCATGGGATAGTAAAGTGTCCATCATATTCGCACTTCATAATCTTGCAGGAAGTAGTAGGTATTCCGGATACTTTTCGCCTACTGTTTTTCAAATACTATGAATTTGGACATACTTCTCTGTTGGCGTACTGTTTTTCGCATACTAGGGAAGTATTCGATTTCGGAGTTAGACTTTTCTGTCAGTATAAGTCAAGTATACTTAAGTACAATTTTAAGTATATTTCTGAGAACTACATACATTTCTGAGAACTACAGTACATTAAAATAACTGACTGAAAGTACTTTTTTATGTTTAGTTTAAAAGAAGTATACTAATTGCACAATAGCAAGAGTATGCAGCTGAAGTAATTTGTTAGGACACATCACTGCTTTAGACAACCATATATGTAAAGCTGCTTCTCCACATACACCTACACATATCAATTTCAATACTGATTACTGCCTGCCACTGCAAGAACACAGTCATCAGTTTAAAGCCCAGCTGGCCAGTAGCGATTGAAGGCAGAGATGCAGAAATGTCCATCAGACTTTACACTGATTGCTGATTGAGACCGATGTGATTGTAGGTGCTGATATCTGCACAAAGCCAAACATCAAAGTGCTTTATCTACATTTTTTTTAATCATATAGTTTTATAAGAATGGCATAAAAACAACACCCAATCAATAAAGCAAACTTATATGTCTGGGAAAAGCAATTATAACAACAGGGATGTTTTGTGATTCACTATGGATTTACAAAGTAAAATTACAACAAATAACTGTAAACTATCTCTGTTTTAGGCTGGATTGGAGGATAAAATAGATATTCGCATTAAACCTGCAGTTGAAACCTTGGGTAAAAATTAAATACATGTATTACAACGTTATTTTATTTTGGGGGGGTTCCAAGTGGAGATATGGGGGGAAAAACATCCTTGTGTCTCCTTTACAGATGAACTCCTAAGTGCTGGTGAAGCTGGAACATATGACTTTGTGTTCATTGACGCTGACAAGAAGAATTATGACACATACTATGAAAAGTCACTCCAGCTTGTTCGAAAGGGTGGCATTGTAGCTATCGATAATGTAAGTATGCAGTACTACACCTATTTTTTTTAAAAGCCCATTCATAAATACATGATGTATGAGTGCACAGCTACATTTTACAGATTAATTTAAATAATTTCGAGATGAATAAAGCACATATATTCCTACCTTTCCTCTTTGGTTATGAGTAAGCTGGTGTCTTTCTGCTGTTTAGGTCCTCTGGAGCGGAAAGGTCATCAACCCAGCTGAAGATGACCTTTCCTCACAGGCCATAGACAAACTGAACAAGAAGTTACACAAAGATGAGCGGATTGATCTCAGTATGCTCACTGTTGGAGATGGGCTGACACTGGCTATCAAAAGATAACCCACATTGTTTAACAATAAATAAATAGTCTATAGAAAGACTGTTTACACATATATTTTTTTTTAAATATACTTTTCTCTGAACAAATAACCACATTTTCAACAGAATTGTCTGGTTTTCTTGAAAACTATGGCCCGTTAATATATTTTATAAAGCTAAAACAGTGCAGCAAGAGCTCTAAACCCCATTGTTATTAATGTTTGCTAAGCTAGCCTACATGAAGCCTTGCAGCGTCGTAAGGTTTGGCCACAAGATGGCGTCATTACTCTTCCCTTTCAAGTTATTTGTACTTTGAGGAAAAACATTAGTACTTATTCAATTGAGTGCAACGTAATTATTTTTTGTACTGTACTATCTTTCATTCATATTTAAAGTGACAACAAAAGTGACAAAGTTGCTTTAATGTGGATTATGTAATCCACATTAAATCAACGTATAGGCTACCTGAATCTTGATATATGATACATTCTAAACATTTCTTTCTGTCGCTGGTAGCAATTTTACATTTCCCTTTCCTACTCAAGAATTGTTATTTAGCATGAATAAATGAAGAAGTGTTACATTTTAATGTGCTGTTGACGTTGTAGCCTTAAAGTTTCGTTTATCTCAAATCAGAGCAATACATGGAAAGTGAAACTTAACTCGTTATTGCAATGATAGGTAACCAACCAATACCCTATAAATACGATGATCGTTGTTTCGATGAACACCAGAGGAGTTCTCGGATTGGTAGAAGGTAAGACTTAGCATCTGCTGTCATATGTGTTCATATATTTCATTAAGTATTCTACAGCTAAAATGAGCTGCCTAACATCAATAATATTTCAACTATTTTGCTAAAGCTTTTGAGAAAAAGAAATTGTAATTATATTAGTGAATACCTTTGATCTGGAATTCCTTTTAATTAGGTTTAACAAAGAATTAAAAATGTATATTTAAGATAGCACTTTATGCAAATTATATTTGACTGACCATTTAATTTTGTTTCTCTAGATCCAATTAAAAATAAGAGGCCAGTCAGATATAGTATAGGCTACTATACAAAGTAAGGATTGACTGAGGAAAAAAAGGACAAGAGTGTAAAAATTAGCATTTATTTTGTGTTTTACACAATAAGAAATGTCTGAAGACGGTCTTAAACTGTTGTCCTGCCACTTTACTTGGGGCTTGCTAAAGGAGGATGCTGATCTTAACTTTCTCGAAGTGAAAGTTTGTGAAAAACTTGCTGTAAAATGCGAGTATGGAGGAAACCTGAAACAAAGAGAATTGAATCTGTTGGCCTTCATTAAACATTTGCAAGGTTTTAACGACGAGGCTCTTAAGAACCTACAACTAGCAAAGGAGGAACATCCGGATGATGACGGGAATGTGATTGTGATGTATGGAAACCTGGCCTGGGTGCACAGTCTCATGGGCAATGCGACTGAGGCCGAGAAATACATCGAGAAAGTAAACGAAATCCTTAAGGCTTTCCCCGCGTCATCTCCAACAGAGCTTCACAGAGAAGTTCAGAGTGAAAAAGCCTGGTCGCTCCTCAAGTTTTCTAGAAAGTCCTACATTAGGGCCAAAGAGAGTTTCCTTGAAGCTCTACAGAAAGAGCCGGAGGACAAGGAATGGAACACAGGCTTTGCCTTTTCTCTGTTCCGTCTGGAGGGACTGAAGATTGGTCAGGACAAGCGTGTACGTTTTGAAGAGTCTCCTGCTGTGCTCCAGTTGAAGAAAGCTCTGAAACTGGACCCGAACAATGCGATGATTAATGTGTATCTGGGGCTCAAGTGCTACAAGAATGACAAGAACGCAGAGGCATGGCAGTACATGACACAAGCAGGGCTCCAGACTAACTTTTTTCACTAGGAGCACAGTGGCCCCCAACTGAAAATTTTAGGGGCACAACCAGAAATTTTAGGGGCGCACACCGTAAATCAACATGCTAACCAAATCTACTAATTTCCACTGTTTTACTAATAGGGATCGGTATCGTTAAGGTTTTAATGGTATTACTACTCTTACCGATACTGCTTATCGTTCCGGTACTTTAACAGTATTCTTACCGGTTCTTTTTATTATACTTTATATATTTTTTTAATAAAAAAAAAAAAACATAATTAAGAACATAATTAACATGGCTTTATAATCTGAAAAGTAAAATATCTATAGCAAAAGAAACCGCAAAGTTTGAACAAAAATATAAAACATCTATTTGTAAATGGACCAGTGTGCCGGCATTCGGAGGGTCTGCTAACATTAATATTACTTAGAAAGAACAAACCTACAAAGAAATCTAATAAAGCAATGCAATGTAAAATAACACTGCATAGTTTTCACTGTATAAATTGATAGATTAATGCTTATAAAAGCTAAAGTTATTCATTCAAGAGATGTGGATATTATCTTTTTGCCTTTTGTTCGTTTTGAATTAATGGCTCAATCGTCAGCAGGTTTATTAGATGCTGCCCCTTTAAGACCGATCAATGTAGAACTAATAGCCTAATATCAAATTCTCCTATTTCTCCAAACTATTTACGCCCATTTAAGATATAAACTGCTAAAATAACTACTCTCCAATCCGGTCATTTTGACACCGGCTATTTGTTGTTTATTTGATGGTTTAGACGCGCACACGAAGCCTACAATATAATGTGCAAATCGGTCAATTTCGCAGCACACACACATAAACCGCCTTGAAGTTGGAAACAGCGTCTCTTGCGCGTATTATTGTGCATTTAATAGCTCTTTATTATCAAACACGTCCCGCAGTTTAGCAACAGTAGAGACTGCAGTTTACAACAATCACTGAATCTGACGTTTAGTTTAGGTTTAGGGAGAAATGACAGCGCAGGGCTGTGAAGGGAAGGATGAGCTCGACGGAACACGGCTATAGGAATAGTTTTACCTCATATCATCTTTTTATAATTATTGAAAGCCAAAATCGAAAATAAAATTAGATTAATATCACAGCACATCCCTAAAGGTTAAGAAGACTAAACTTTTGTGTAGTTCTCTTGGCCATCGTCACTCATTAAAGCTGACGGTGGTGTTGTGTTCGCTGGAGCTCCACGTGACAGTGCTCACTCGCTTTCTCTCTCTTCTGGATTGCGAATGGCAAAAATACATCAGGAACAAATGGTTTAATATTATCTCATATAGAAACGGCTGGCAAAGATAGAATTTGCCAGACATAACGTCTATCAATTATAATTAGTAAGTGTATTTTCTTAATTTCTCCAGTACCGACAGCAGGCAAATTTACTGGTCGCACATGTGCGACTGGATGTAAAATTCAGTCGCACACTCTCAAATTTTAGTCGCAAAATGCGACCATTTAGTCGCACTCTGGAGCCCTGCACAAGCCATCACAATGGCTCCGGATAACCTCAGCGTGGTTTTGCATGTTGCAAAGTTCATGAAGAAAGAGCAGCGTTATGACACGGCCCTGGAGGTGTTGCAGGAAATGCTGAAGAAAGCGCCAGACTCGTCACGCTTACATCACGAGATTGCCAACAATTACCGCTGGAAAGCCATGCAGATTGAAGATATACACAATCCAGAGTTGCTGGGACTTTGCGTTCACCATTTAGAGAAGGGTGCCAGTTTAAACCCAGGTTACATATACCCACAGCTGGAGTTAGCGCTGAGGTATTCAGAACTAAAGCAGATGGCTAAAGCAGAGCAGAAGTTCACTGAGCTGTTTGCCCTTCCTGACCTAAAGCCGGCTGACCGCCAAGCCTGGCATCGCATGTATGGCGATTTCAAACTATACAGGCTGGGCTCAGAGAGAGCTGCGGTTGAGCATTACAAACAAGGCATGATGCTGGGACGAGTGTCCACCGAATGGATCAGCTGCAGAAACAGACTGAGAAAAGTCCTTCAGCGTGACAGACGGGACACATACGAGATCCTGACGTTCTTTGCTTCCTTTAGAACAGAGAACAAAAATGATTGAGAGAGAACACGTTCCACTCGGCTTCATTCATGCAATGAGCTGAACATCAATTCCACTGGCCTTGCTTTGTTTGTCCACTGTACATCTTTATATGAGTGACAAGTGGACGTTTGTGTAAATTAATCTAGTCTGTGTGTGTCCTGTATTTTATCCCAAAAAAATCCTAATTCTTAAAAAAAAAAATCACAATTTCCATATGCAGGTTTGAACAAATATTTTCTTCCTGAATATAGAGGGTTTAAATAATAAAAAATATACTTTGAAGGAAAGGAAATATTGATCATTAACATTTGGCTAAATAGGTATTATGAATTATGTTGATAAACATGACACCTGCAGTAGCTTGATTTCAGTGGAACTAACCATTAACTTATGTACTATAGTCTTTATTTAAAATATTCAAAGTAAAGTCTGCAGCAGATATTTATCATATTGTTGCTGAATTGCTTGTATTCACAAAAGTCATCTTTTATTCAGTAGGCTGGCGGGGATTCTGCTTCATCCGAAATTCAAAAACACACAAAAACTTTTGATGGTGTTTTACTTTCATTATTGTCCAAATCTATTGAATATTCCCCCTATATAGAAAAGAACGGGTCACTATTGAGCTATAGGCTACACCCTTCATTGAGCAGACTCAGAGCCTCCTTTCTGTTTCTGTTTCTGCTGCAGTCATTAAAGCAAAAGGAGGACATACCAAAATGACACGTGTGACACATGACCGTGCTGCCAGTAATCTACTGTAAAAATACAAGACAATCAGCATGCTAAATAGAAACAAGCACTAGTGGTATCAAACAATACAAATAAAGTGTTAAAAAACGGAAGTCCATCATCTTTCTAAACCAAATGTATTTGCATGAGAAGGCAGACGGGTGTGTTTATTATTGGCTGCTCATGAAGAAGCTGCTGTTGGATTCAATCCAGCTCACAGTGACCGCTCAGCATGACTGAAAGTGTAGAGCTGACTTGTGCTTTCTGCAGCACAAACATGTACTTTATAGCTTGAAGAATGTTATTACTGTCACTGCAGTAAAATATATGCAAATATGACATATAGAGGACATTAAATAACACCAGCATAGGTTATCACAATTCTGTTAAAAATGTATTATTATTATTATTTTATTATTAATTAATATGACATGCCTTTTTAAAAGCTGATTGAGACTAAATCTAAACAGTAATGGTACAGAGTTGACTTACACATCATGCCCTAGAAAGAAAGAAAGAAAGAAAGAAAGAAAGAAAGAAGAAAGAAAAAAGAGGCAGTTACTTGTGATTTGAGAGTTGAAAGGATGATGAGGCCATTATGACATTTTTATCATTGTAATAAGGGAAAGATAGGCCTATACATGTTTAATAATTACATAACTTTTGTAAGCTGCTGATTGTAATGGAAAGCTAAGAGTTCATGAGCATCTTTTTTTTTAGCATAGGCCTATATACTCTCACTAATGGAATCTTAGAAAACGCTGTTAAAATGTGTTTTTCCTGTATAGCCTATTCTTATCTATATTATTATAAAAAAATATATATATCCAATTAATTTAAGCATTTTTAGTCGAATGAGCCTGTTCCTCGTATTCGGTAGTTTTCTCAGACAAAAATAATATAGCTAGGCTACCTCTTTTTTTCCAGAATTTCTAAATATTTAGGTAGGCTATAATATGAGTTGGGAATCTGCGGACGAGTGGAGTTGGTGTGACGTCACATCGGTTCCCTAGAGATCGGTGGAGGAGTGAGTGAGTGAGGAATGCGCAGGATGCTGAGCTGAACAGCTGATTCTGTGCATTTAACCCATATGGACAGCTCCATTCCGCTAACCTAGCATCTACTGCAGTATAAAAAGGGGAGCAATTTCACTAAACGTTGCGAAGGAAAACGCACCAGCCTCACAATGGAACGTTTTCTTCATTCACCTGGCCGGACACGGGAAGAGTACCGGTACCAAACGCCGCGTCCTTCATCGCAACTCCTCTCAAGGTCCGCCTTTAGCCTTGGGTCCACAGCACCACTGAGAGGTAATGAAACCCTTACCGAATTCGCCGCAAAACCGGCAGATAGCTTAGATTTTTCTAACAAATATGCAAGTGGCATGAGGAAAATGAGTGAGAAAGAATTACTGCAGGGGCTCAATGACCGCTTCGCGGGATTCATCGAGAAGGTTCATCACCTGGAAAATCAAAACAGAGCGCTAGAGAGTGAAATTGAGGCCATTAGACTCAGAGCAAAATCCTCTTCCTCTCTGTCCAAAGAGTATGAATCAGAACTTAACGGTCTGAGGCAGGAAGTTCACGAGATTGGCATTCAGAAGCATCAGATTGAGATAAACCGTCAGAACCTGGAGGACGAGTTTGACACTTTGAGAGAGAAGTATGAAAGAGAGGCTCGTGGTCGAGTTGATGCAGAGGACAGCATTTCAGTCCTGAAGAAATGCATTAATGATGCATACCTGACCAAGCAAGAGATGGACAGAAAAGCCAAAGCTCTCGAAGAGGAGATCGGATTCTTGAAGAAAAACCACGAAAGCGAGGTAGCAGAAATGATGGCCCATGCCCAGGAGGGTCATGTGACAGCAGAAATCAGTGATTTTAGTAGAAGTGATGTCACTGCAGCTCTGAGGGACATCAGGATGCAACTTGAAGGTCACACCGACTCTGACATCCGATATGCTGAGGAACGCTTTCGAGCGCAGCTCGCCAAACTGACCAAAGCTGCTGAGGTCAACAGAGAAGCTCTCATGGCCACTAAAGCAGAGATTAATGAACACCGGAGACAGCTGCAGTCCAAGAACATTGAGCGCGACTCTGTGAAAGGTGTGAGGGAAGCACTGGAGAGGCAGCTGTATGACCTCGAGCAGCGGCACAATGCTGAAATCCATCACTACCAGGTAGGATACCATGTGATGCACTCTTCAGCCTAGAATATTTGTAATCATTCAGTGTGCGGAATACTGAAATAAGAGCTAAGTTGAGCAATGTTGGGGAAAGTTACTTTTAAAAGGAATGCATTACAATATTCTGTTACTCCCTAAAAAAAAGTATTTGCGTTAGTTAGTTACTTTTTATGGAAAGCTTTTTATTGTGGTTGAATTGGATAATCACAGGTCAGCAGTAAAGACTTTGGAAAGTGAAATTAAATACATAAAGTATATTTGTATTATTTCACATTTAATTATTGGAGGTTTGCGTAATATTCTAAGTTTGCATTTCACTGTTTTTATTCATTTTGAGGAACACTAAATCTGTTTTTGAGCAAGGAAAATTAGTAAATGCAACTACAATAACCATCATGTTTGCATAGCGTACACAACTTGCATTACTTATTTGAAAAAGTAACATTTTATTTTAAATTTAAAAGTAGTGTTAATTTACTAGTTACTTGAAAAAAGTAATCTGATTACGTTACTTGTAATGCGTTACCCCCAACACTGAGCACTATATATATATATATATATATATATATATATATATATATATATATATATATATATATATATATATATATATATATATATATATATATATATATATATATATATATATATATATATATACACCAATTCTACATAATCTAAAATTCAGTATTATGTCATGTGGATTTTTTTCTCTAATGCATTTCCATTGTGTTTACTTATTTTGTCCATGGTGCAGGACACAATCAGAGAGTTGGAATTCGAGCTGAAAAACGCTAAATATGACATGAGCAGTCATGTGAGGGAGTACCAGGACCTTCTCAATGTCAAAGTGGCACTGGATGCTGAAATTTATTCCTACAGGTACTTCTTTGATTACAGTATTAGGATTAGGAAGCATTCATAATAAGATTAAGAAAAAAATGCATTTATCTCATTTATCATTATTTGCTTGTGCATTTTTAGACTCTTTCCATCCCTGATTATGTCCGTAGTGTTAAATGTTTATCCAATTAGAATTGATTTACTTAACAGTGCAAATTAACAGATTTTAAGCTTTATCAGCAACCCAATGGTTTTTGTTTTTTATTCGTACCTGGAAGGTGTAGTCTCGGTATGTCACTGCAGACACCTTCTAGCAGCACAATCACTTATTACATTCCTCTGCATTAAGAAACAATAAATTGGACACATTTTTGACAATATTCATTACAGTGCCGAAACAACCAAATTATAATATTACTAGAAATGTCCGAAGGGTACTGGCAGGGCGTCAAGGTTGAGATGTCATGTCAAGTGTCTCCACATCCATGGCCTGAGGTTTTACTTCATGAGCCCTTGTGAGAAATACAGAGCTCTGCGACAGTTATCATGGAAACTAGCAGTGCAGATTTGGAAAATATTAATGAAAAATAAAATATTATAATTTCTAACAGGACGCATTTTTGACAACATTCAAACTTTCCAGTCCGAAAATGTAATCGTAACCCTATTCCAAAACCTAACCCTACCCATAACTTATCCCTAAAATTAAGATATTGATATTGAAGATTAAGATATTGAAGAACCAGATGTGGAGAACGGCAATGAACACAGTCCTGAGTTAGAGACAGAGGAAAATGAAGTCAAACCAAATTATGAGGATGAACCAGTTGAAAATACTCCAGATGATTCTGAGGTAAGAAAGATGCTGACTCTGAACCAACTCAAGGAATAACACTGATGTAGAAGCATCTAACCCTGGTTGTAAGTCTAAACTTGACATAAACTGTAAACCCTCAAATCTGATTGGTTGATTGGAATGTTGTTTCGGGATCAACAAAGATGTCGATCCAGGAACATGTTGCACTTGGTGAAATCAGGTTCTGCAACGGCACTGTAATGAATGTTGTCAAAAACTTGTCCGATTTATAGTTTCCTAATGCAGTTAAGGCTTAGATGTAAAATGCTCTGGTTGTCACTAGTTGAGCATAGTGAATCTGAATATTATTCAGAATTGTTTTGTTTCCTTTGTTTTTTTACAGGAAACTTTTGGAGGGTGAAGAGTCAAGGTACTCTACAATCTCAGATGCACATATTTCAGTACCATACATTTACAGACAGTCACCCATCTATACTCTCCCTTGTGTCAAAAGGCAGGGGGGAGCAATTCGAAAAGCAGAGCCTCAGTACAAATTTGTTGAAGAGATTATTACAGAGACAACCAGAGAAGATGTGGAGATATCGGACACTGGCTCTGATAAGAGCGGGGAGGGGAGAGAGGGTGACAAACCAGATGAGGAGAGCAGTGAAACTCCTCAAGAGCCCGAAGATATTGAAGAACCGTCTGTGGAGAACGGCAATGAACACGGTCCTGAGTTAGAGACAGAGGAAAATGAAGTCAAACCAAGTGATGAAAAAGAGGACGAGCCAGTTGAAAACACTTCAGATGATTCTGAGGTACGAAAAGATGCTGACTCTGAACTAACTCATGGCTCTACAGAAAAGGCCATTGATGAACAAGAGAAATGTGAAGAAATAGACACAAAAGACACAGAGCAGAAAGACCTGAAGGATGACACGAATGGAAAAGTTGAAGAACCTGAAGAGGAACTTGTGAAAACGACTGATAAACCAGCTGAAGAGACAGAGAAAGATGTCCCCAAACCAGATATGTTAGAAATGCCAGAGAAATTAGAAACTGGATCAAAAGACAAACCATCTCAGGAGCCACAAAGTCCTGAAGCAACAACTGAAGTTAACACTAAACCCAGTGGACAAACTGTGGAGGTAACTTCTCCAAGAACTGAAGATGAGAAACAGAAAGATGCTAAAATCTCATCTCAAGAATCCACAACTAAAAAATCAGCAGAGAAAGAAACAACCCCAGTTCAACCTGTAGATGAAGATACTCCCAAACCAGATAAGCAGGAAGTTGCTGAACATGCTGAGAGTGGAAAACAGACTACTGGAGAGGACACAAAGGAGGAGACCTCTGCAAAAAAAGACAAGTCTGATACTGCACAGGAAGAAACAACAAAATCCGAGCCTATGGAAAAAGACCAAGATGACAGCAATAAACTAACAGAGAAACCTGTGGAGAAGAAGCAAGATGCTCAATCAAAGAAAGAGGAAAAGGAACAAAAATCTGAGGATTCTGTTAAAGATAGCAAAGTTGCTGAACTGGTAAACAATGTGAAAACAGAAAAGGGTGAAAGTATTAAGCCTATAGAAACAGAAAAGACACAAAAAAAGCTTTCAAAGGTTGCAGAAGAACAATCACAACCTGAAAAGTCAAAGGAACAGGAGGACATCAAAAGCGATGGCGGTGTAGATAGCATCAAAACAGAGAAGGCAGAGCTTGCTACGCCTAAAGAAGCAGAAAAGACACAAGAGGACCTTTCAAAAGTCACGGAAGAAAAATCACAACCTGAAAAGTCACAGATACAGGAAGACCGCAAAAGTGACAGTGTCAAAACAGAAAAGGTTGAACTTGCCAAGCCTAAGGAAACAGAAAAGACACAAGAGGACATTACGGAAGAAAAATCACAACCTGAAAAGTCACAGATACAGGAAGACCGCAAAAGTGACAGTGTCAAAACAGAGAAGGTTGAGCTTGCTAAGCCTAAGGAAACAGAAAAGACACAAGAGGACATTTCTAAAGTTACGGAAGAAAAATCACAACCTGAAAAGTCACCGATACAGGAAGACAGCAAAAGTGACACAGTAGACAGTGTCAAAACAGAAAAGGTTGAGCTTGCTAAGCCTAAGGAAACAGAAAAGACACAAGAGGACATTTCAAAAGTTACGGAAGAAAAATCACAACCTGAAAAGTCACAGATACAGGAGGACAGCAAAAGTGTCAAAACAGAAAAGGTTGAGCTTGCTAAGCCTAAGGAAACAGAAAAGACACAAGAGGACATTTCAAAAGTTACAGAAGAAAAATCACAACCTGAAAAGTCACCGATACAGGAAGACAGCAAAAGTGACACAGTAGACAGTGTCAAAACAGAAAAGGTTGAGCTTGCTACACCTAAAGAAACAGAAAAGACACAAGAGGACATTTCAAAAGTTACGGAAGAAAAATCACAACCTGAAAAGTCACAGATACAGGAAGACAGCAAAAGTGACACAGTAGACAGTGTCAAAACAGAAAAGGTTGAGCTTGCTACGCCTAAAGAAACAGAAAAGACACAAGAGGACATTTCAAAAGTTACGGAAGAAAAATCACAACCTGAAAAGTCACAGATACAGGAGGACAGCAAAAGTGTCAAAACAGAAAAGGTTGAGCTTGCTAAGCCTAAAGAAACAGACAAGACACAAGAGGACATTTCAAAAGTTACGGAAGAAAAATCACAACCTGAAAAGTCACAGATACAGGAGGACAGCAAAAGTGTCAAAACAGAAAAGGTTGAGCTTGCTAAGCCTAAAGAAACAGAAAAGACACAAGAGGATATTTCTAAAGTTAAAGAAGAAAAATCACAACCTGAAAAGTCACCGATACAGGAAGACAGCAAAAGTGACACAGTAGACAGTGTCAAAACAGAAAATGTTGAGCTTGCTACGCCTAAAGAAACAGAAAAGACACAAGAGGATATTTCTAAAGTTAAAGAAGAAAAATCACAACCTGAAAAGTCACCGATACAGGAAGACAGCAAAAGTGACACAGTAGACAGTGTCAAAACAGAAAAGGTTGAGCTTGCTAAGCCTAAAGACACAGGAAAAACACAAGAGGACATTTCAAAAGTTACAGAACAAAAATCACAACCTGAAAAGTCACAGATACAGGAGGACATCAAAAGCGATGGCGGTGTAGATAGCATCAAAACAGAGAAGGCAGAGCTTGCTACGCCTAAAGAAGCAGAAAAGACACAAGAGGACATTTCAAAAGTCACGGAAGAAAAATCACAACCTGAAAAGTCACAGATACAGGAGGACAGCAAAAGTGACAGTGTCAAAACAGAAAAGGTTGAGCTTGCTACACAAAAGGATATTTCAAAAGTTACAGAAAAAAAGTCAAAGAAACAGGAGGACAGCAAAAGCGGTGTAGAAAGTGTGACAACAAGCGGAGGGGAAGTTGAAGTCAAGGAGAAACAGGTTGATGAAACACTGAGTAATCAACCCCCCAAAGCCAAGGAAACAAAATCTGATGCAAAGCCCGAGCAAAAGGATACTAAAGAAAGCAAAGTGAAGACGCCAGAAAAAGCTGAAGAGGAGGATAGTGTGACGACCCAAGGCAGTGGAACCAGCAAAGATGCTAAAAGTAAAGAAACTGTCCCAAAAGACAAAGAATCAGACAACGGTGAACATGAAGTGAAGGCTGCAAAATCTGAGACATCAACCAAAACAGAAGCTAAAGCTCTGGAGAAGACTGAGCAGATCAAGGAGAGCAGCAGGAAGGACAGCGTGGACACCAAAGGTCCAGAAGAAACAACTAAACCCGCTAATGTAGAGTAGAATAACAGCAGAAAATATAAGCACCCTAAGAAAAAAATGCATTGAGAAAAGAGAATGAGAAACATGTTTAAATAAGCAACCTCGATGAATGTAATATAGAAATTACAACCATGCAAGTAATCTCAGTTGAGCATGAATTATAGAAATTGCTTTCTGGAAGTCTGATGTTTCTGATGCAGATGCATGCGTACACTGTGATCTACGTGTACATAATGAATGTGTGAATCACGAGGAATGTATAAGATTTTATTTTGCTACATCTGATCAGCCAAATGTATGTTTCAAATAGTGCTATATATTAACTTAATAAATATTCCAGCATATCAGTTTTCATGGTCTATTCATTCAACCGCTTCTCCTACAGAGGAACTAGGCATAGCATACTGAGTTTTGTGAACTGGTGTCTGATGCTCCACTTCTTATCCATGGTTACTTACATATTCTCTTTAGTCGACACAGCTGCTATTCATCTATAAAGGATCATAAGGCATGTGTGTGTGTTTCCTAAGAACTCACTTAAAACTTACCCAGAAAAGAAGAAAAAAACCCTATAAGACTGCTTAATATTAAGATTATATAAAGAGGTCTCTACTCGGTTGAGGCAAGGTTAAACATACCAACTTAATCTGAAGGGATACAAAATGACCAAAGCCTGTCTCTTAACATTAAGTCTATAGCAGTGGCTCTCTAGTGGTTTTTCTTCAAGTTCCAAAGTCCCACATATACACTACGGTTCAAAGTTTTTTTTTTTTGACGTTTTTGTTTTTATTCAGTAAGGATGTATAAAATTATCAAAAGTGAGTCAAGATGTTTGTAATGTTACAAAAGATTTCCGTTTCAAATAGATGCTCTTTTGATTTTAATGTTCTTTTGAATTTTCTATTACATCTGTAACATCAACATTGATAAGAAATGTTGTAATCTTAGGCAGCAAATCAGCATATCAGAATAAGGATCATGTGACACTGAAAATTCAGCTTTGCCCACTTTAAAAATATATCAAAGTCGAAAATTGCAATTTTAAACTGTAATATTTCACAATATTAGTGAGGGGGTTTTATCAAATAAATGCAGCCTTGGTGAGCATAAAGACTTCTTCCTCAATTCACTTCCCCCCAATTTCCAGCCCCAAACATTTGAACAGTATAAGATGTATGGTGACCAAAGACAGCAGCTTTTCTTTTCTTTTTTTTTTAACAAATTAAAGGGATCGTTCACCCAAAAATGTAAATCCTGTCATCATTTACTCACCCTCAAGGTGTTCCAAACCTGTGTGAATATCTTTCTTCTGCTGAACACAGGGGAAGATATTTGGACTAAATTACATAATTTTCATTTTTGGTTGAACTATCTATTTATTTATTTAAAAAGGGACAGAGTACTTTAATCTACATTCATGGCTGTAAATGTAACCAAAATAGCCCAAAGGCCAGTTTTCATTGGTAGTCCCTTTGCCCGTCTTTAAAATAAACATTCAACAAAATGATCATTACCATTAATTGTATAGCCTCAAAACATGTATGTAGATTACATAAAATAAGAAGGACAACTGAAAATTTAGAAAATGCTTTACAGCATTTCCCAAGTAACAGTAAAACCACATTAAATTAAGTCTGGATTGTTGTTTTTTAAAACCGGAATATGAAACATCCATTTTAATCAAGTTATATTCAGGTCAATACAAATGGCTGTAAGAATTGTTTAATGTTGAAACAATCATTAAAACAAAACAAGTGTACCATGCTTTTTCTTTTACCAAGTGACATGAATTTCTGCTCAAACACTGAATAATTTGACTGAACAGGAAAAGACGTGATAAGCTTTTATTCTATATGGTTGTGGATCTTCAGCACCATTTTTCCTCTGCTGCATGTCCACAATCCTGTTAGAACAGACCCGCAGGCGTAGAGTTTATGTATGAAAACCCACTTGCTTTGTAATCAACAAGAACGGTCTCATAAATGAGTTTAAATAGTTTATTGAAAAGTTCAAACATACACATAAGGACCTCTGAGGTATTGTGAAAGCATGGCCTCAGGGAACCAGGGTCATAATGCAACACCGGGAGCAAAGGGTACTGAACTCAAACCACCTGTTCCACCTTTACGGTGAGCTACGGAGAGTCGTCTGTGCTGCAAATGAAAACCAAAGGCCAGCCATGCCAGCTCAGGAGCACCAGCGTTCATCTACCCATTAGGCTACCCAAAAACTGCTCAGTTCAAGGGCAGACCTCATGTTCGATTACTCTGGATGGCTGCCGAAGGAAAAGTAAACTGCTTAAGCTCGTCCTTGCGTGCATAGAAAGAAGAAAACGGTATAACAGTATTTAAATAATAGCAGGTATAACCTTTAATATAGAGTTAAGTAGTTGCATGAATCGCATTCAGACGACTAAGGAATATCAGATACAATACAAATGATGAAATCAGGGACAGTTTTGTCACAAACCCACCACCGTCTAACTGAGAAAAGAACAACAGGAAGCCACAGATGCCCTCCATCCCAGATAGTGTTGAATTACTGCGGCAGTGCTGGAGACAGATGAAGAACTTAATTTGTAGCTGAATGTCTATAAGAGAACAACTACAAACAAATACAAAGAAGGGCATTTGGGCCAGAAGGGGACAAAAAGAAACATCATGACATGATCGCTTTTGATGAGCCTTTGCACACATCCCGTCCCATCCTGAACCCCCCTGCTGGTTGCTGTTGGAGTTAGAGTTAAGGCCAGATTTCTCTGATATTCCCTTGTCCCTGATGTTAAGCAGGAGCAGGTTTAGGCCTCCAGCTCCAGGCCCAAGCCCAGCTTGTGGCCACCGGAATTGATGCTCTTTCCATCAACCAGGGCAGACAGGGTCAACTTGATACCTGAAAAACCAGTACAGATTTAAATCACTGGACCTTTAACAGCAGGGTTCCTGATCTGCAGAGTTTGGTTCCAACCTTAAGCAAACACACCTGGACAAGTGAACAGTTTTCAGAGTTACTGAGGCATTGTCCGAAATCGCACACTATACCCTCATTCACTATTCCCTACATTACATAGTTCACTTGAGGGAGTGAATAAAAACAAGAGTGAATTGGGACACTGAGAGGGCGTATGGCTTATGCATAGTTTGTGCTTGCCGATTAATAATCATTTGAAACCTAGCACAATCTGATTTACCTTGAACTCTGTCATGGTAACTATGTATAAACCTTAATTAAACAATTGAATAATCAATTAAAAAGTAACTTATACTTGTGATATTACGCTGTAGCCACTTTGGACCAGTGGTTTGGAAATTGGATGGATGATTCACATGCAGGCGCCATCTTCTGGTCAGATGCGGGAATTAATTCGGCACAACCATCACACTGCATTATGGGTATTCTCTAGCCTCTGAATGTACATCGTACACTTGTTTTTACGATGCATTGTGGGATTGAAGTACACTTCATAACATCCATAATGGTTTAGGACACCACTACAAATGGCTGCTCACTCAAATGGTGCCCTATTTAAGGGTATAGGGGGTGATTTCGGACAATAGCAGCAAGTGAGTTTGATCAGGGTTGGAGCTCAACTCGGCAGGACTGATATGAGGAACCCTGTTTTAAAGCATCCTAATTACATGAATGCAGAAGTCTCCATAAAAACAAAATTATTAAAGGGTGATGTTTCGTGTTTCAAATATTTCTAAAACAACTTGTTTTATCAGTATCCAAAGCTGAAGTCAAATCACATTTTGTGGGTGGATATATAACAACTATAAACTATTGTAAGATAGAAAATTTTAAAAAAAGTATTAAAAAAAACCCACATTAGCTTTAAGAAATTCTCATGTGTGAACAATAAGAGAGGAAATGTAAGACTGTACCTGGTCTCAGAGTCTGAGTATAACCAACACCGACAAGGCTGGTGTTATTCACTTTAGCCTGTTGAAATGAAAGAAAACATTTACTCATTTCTGTGTACACATGCAAAACCAAATGTAACATTCAAAACCAAACACATTCATGAGGAGCCCGAGTTCCAGCCTCTTAAACAAAAGCTGTACTTTTAGTACTAATTGTGTTTCGATTCACAGAGTCATCATCTGATCCTCAACAGCACACGGGCACAAATCTTTGGCAGTGGGCCGATGCCAAATTCTATGTAAAGAATCAATATAAAAGCTGTCCTAAAATATGCCTGCTCTGCTGGCCAATGGAAATCAGAGGTGGCTCTGGGGCTTTCTTTTTTTGCATCACAGCAGCATTAAACTTTGTCATGGTCAATCAGCACACATCTTTGGCTGTGAACGAAACCTATTGATCAATAGTTGAGATTGGGACACATTGTGTCCTCTTACTGTAATTCCTTTGTAAATACAACCCTTTCCTTTAAATATAGAGGTCATGATGCAAAACAATGCTTGGTTGTTTTGCAAGATGCTGTAAAAAAAAAAAAAAAAAAAGCTTACTCAGCACTTTTGGCCTTGGCTGTTAAATTTATGCAAAGGTTCCTGTATTCATTTATTTGCAGTGCAAATGCACATTTTCATGATATAAAATATAGTACAGATGAATAATAATCCATTCATTAGTGAATTGATTTTCCCTTCACCCTTTTCTATATATTGAGATGGGTACATTTACACAACAACAATGTACTAAAACTATAAAAGATTTTGCTTTGCGTTTTAACATACAGAAACAGTTTTCAAAACGATCCCCATTCACACAGATCAGTGAAAACTCTGTGATCTGTGCTTAAAAGCGCTGTATTTTGCTGCCAGGCCAGTAGTTGGCAATGTCACTTTGTAAAGAAACACTACAGACCTATAGACTGAACACATAATACGCATACCCGTTTTCACAAATTTGCATTTTTGTAGTTTACACAGAGACAATAACTGCGGACAATACTTGAGCACTTTTTAAAATTTGGCGTTTTCAGGCCCCCAAAACAGGCCCCCGTTTTTAGTTGAATGATGTTGTGTAAACGGCCCCTTAGAAATGTTATTTTATGGGCTGAAACAAACAGGTGTCCCAACTTGTGATTTTTGTAAAAGCAATGCAAGTTTACTCACACAGATGGAGGCGTCTTTGTCCAGCTGATACTTGGCAGCAATGCCGAAGCGTGTGCTGTTGTTTCCTGCTGTCCAGGCCAGATTCACTGCCGTCTCCAGTTTATCACTCACTTTCTGGTAGATGGAGCCACCAAACTCTGCACCATCATTACTGGAGGGATAGACACAGGAAATTAAATGAATCAATAAAGACTAGACCATTATAAAAAGTATGTAATTTTCTCTTCTCCCCCGCAAAATTTCAAACCTCTGTGAAATCACTGGTATTAAAAAAAAAAAAAAAAAAAAAAAAAAAAAAAAAAAAGGAGAGTCTGTCGGCAAAAAGAGAATGTGACAGATCTCATAAAACAAGAATCAACATGAGTTTTGATTCTCTGCCCATGCTCGAACTTGATATGGCCGATGCTCGGGCCGATATTTCTCACCACTATCCTCGGGCCGGGCCCTTGATCAAGCATTTGTTTTTTTTAATCATTACTTTATTAGCCTAATTGGGTGGGCAGAAAGCTATACCATAACCACAAATAATATATATTTAGCAAAGTAAGAACTGATACTACAACTAAGAAACAAATGGAGTACAAAGTTGCACAAGTCAGGATTAGTGTAAAAATGCCGTTATTACTTAAGAGGCAAGTAAGGTATTTTATTGAACAGATAAATTGCCATAATGCATCTCTCTAACAGAGTTCATTGTAAAGCATGTTCTATTGTGAAGGGTCATTCATTATGGTTGTTGTAGCACTGTGCTGGAATTTATTTTCAAGCAGGTACCGTGTCTATTAAGGGGTAAAGCTTCAGTAAAGTCTTCACTCTTACTCTTAATTCTGTACTCTTAAGCCTAGTAGTGAATGTTTTATGAGCAGTAGGATAATCTCTCTTTTTTTAGTTATGAGAAAGAACCACCATATTCATCCGCAGTCACACAGAGCCGAAGCACAACCAAAACAATGTCCTTCAGCAAAATTAAATGTGGTGGTAACACTTTAGAATAATGGTCATTAGTTAACATTAGTTAACGTGTTTACTAACATGAACTAACCATGAGCAGTACATTTGTTACTGTATTTGTTCATCTTTGTTAACGTTAGTCAATATAAATCCAGCTGTTCATGGTTTGTTCATGTTAGTTCACAGTGCATTAACTAATGTTAACATGATTTTAATAATGCATTAGTAAATGTTGAAATTAACATTAACAAAGATTAATAAACGCTTTATAAGTGCAGTTCATTATTAGTTAATGTTAACTAATGTAGTTAACTAATGACCATTATTCTAAAGTGTTACCAATGTGGTTTTGTTTTTTACCGCCAGAGGGCCAAAAGTAACAGTGTACCTTTAAATTGAACATAAATTTATAAATGCACATTAACGTTATACAAAAGGGCTTTTCGCCATTCAGATTTTATAGGGATTGCACTCCCGAAGAGCAAATTTTAGACATTAAATATTTTAGAGACAAGAATCTGAACATACAGTAAGCATCATTACTGTAGCAATTTCCATGATTAACATTTTGTAAATATTTGATAATTTTTCATAATTTAAACATTTTTTAAAATCCTTTCATATGTCCAGGTTGTCAATGACCTGGTATATTTATAGAAACTCAATGCATCATTCCAGGGAAAACATAGTAAAATTCCTGACGTCCAAGCCAGCTCTGTGTACATAATTTCTCATTATATCAACACTTCCCAACCACTAAAATAAACCAGCTCCAAGTCACATGCACTTAGAATGATGTAGTGACGCTTCAGGACTTACACATTAGTGTGCAGCTGGAAGTCTCCCGTTTTGTAGCCTACAGCAAAGTTGTTCTGGGTCATCTTGGACTTGGCAGTGTCGAAGGACATCTGGTAACCAGCGAGCCATCCCTCATAGCCCACCACTGCAGCGCCGTGAATGGTCGGGCCGGCAAAGTCGAAGTCAACATCACAGCCCAGGTTGACGAACTCACGCTTGTATGCAGTCTTGACTTTTCCACTCTTCTTTCTGTTCATGAGGGGAAATAAACAATTTAGCATTCTCTTTAGTGGAATTACGTTTGTTTATAGGACGTTTTTAAACATATGGATTATTTGCCTTTTGACTAGCCATAAACCAAAACTGATCTACAGAAATATAAACTGTTTAGATTGTATATTCTTTCCCATCAAACAAGTGATACATTTGTGTAACAAATAACTATGAAATAATCGTGCAGTTCTCTTGGAAAGCATTTGGATAATAAAACCACACTTAAAATATATCAATTTCATTGTTATAGATCACATACCAAATCAAGCTGCAAATAACTAAATTCCAGACCACCTCTTTTATTATTAGTTATATACTATTACATTATTTTTGATTTGCTTGTGTTTATATTTTCAGTTTAACTTCAGTAACGCATTTATCTTTTGTGGTCTTGTTTTTCTATTTAGCTTTTTATTTCAGTTCAACATTTAGTCATTTTAGTACTTAAACTTATTTTATTTCAGTTAGTTGGCAAAGTAACATTTCTAATTTTCAAGTAAGTTTTAGTTTTCTAATCATTATAAATCTTATTTACTTTAAGCTTCATTTCAATAAATGAAAGCATTTTGTAGTCATTTAAGTTAACAATACGAATAATTTTTTTAACCAGCTGACAGTAAGATGATTTTAGTGGATGTAAGAAATGAGTGTTGTTCATCACATTTACTATGACTATGATCCACTGACATTGCACATCCAAAAAGTGTTACAACTCTTAGTCTTAATTTTGAATATTAAACTAGTTTTGTGAATATTGAGCTTTAAAGTGTTTTTACTCAATCTTTCTTTAAAAAAGCCACATGGTGTGATATTTTATTATTCATACTTATTCAGAGTTAAAACAGTGTTTAGGACGGCACCATAAATAATCCATTTAGGACTACAAATGTAAAATAATAATCTTCCTGCATGATCCAAAGAAAATAAGGACAGATGTAGATACCAGAGTGAAGGACAAAGTCATGCCTTGGTCATATTTCATTCAGTGCACCATTTAAAAACAATTTAAAGCTCAAGTCACAGCTTATACTGAGGCTAGCAAAAACCAGCCCATTTTGCATTGTCTGCACAATAAAACTGCATACAGCAGAGCTGGTGAAATACACTACCATTCAAATGTTGAGAGGGTTTTCTTTTAAGAAACCAATACTTTTATTCAGCAAGGATTCATTCAACTGATCAAAAGTGACAGTAAAGACAGTTATAATGTTAAATAAATAAAACGGTTCTTTTGATCTTTCCATTCATCAAAGAATCCTGAAAACATGTATCAGTTTCCACAAAATTATTAAAGAATTGAGAATTTAAAATCAACCTAAACAAACACCTCCCTACATTGCTCCACCCCGAAAAACACACAATGCAGGAGTGGATGTCAAACAATGACAGTCAAAACTGTCCTGTTACTATAGCTAACATTATAACAAAAGCTATGAAACAGCAAACCCAATGTTACTCATGCATGGAGCAGAAACACAACCTCTGCATCCGTTTTCAGATCTTCCTGCAGGAAAGCTTTTCTAATATTAACACGGGTCCTAAAGCTCTTGCCTGATCATAACCCTTCTTTTTCCAGTGACATTCTTATGACATTTTATTTTTTTTGTAATGTCTCTCAGCCATCTCGCTTTCCAGTCTCCTCCCCCATCATGAGTGGACACGCCTCCTAATGCTGATTGGCTACAAGTGTGTTGTGGTGATCCACATTCAACAGCGTTTCTCAGAAATATTTGATTACTGCACCTTTAAGCAGCACAACTGTTTTCAAAATGGATAAGAAATACGTCTTAAACACCAAGTCAGCATATTAGAATTATTTCTGAAGGATCATGTAGACACTGATGAAATTCACATCACAGAAATAAATGACACTTCAAATAGAAAAGAGTTATTTAAAACTAATATTTCACCAAAAAAATACAGATCCCAACCTTTCGAACAATGTATGAATAAGTCGACTAATCTTGCTGATAGAAACACACTGCTCTTCACTCCTCTGCCTCACGATCCAAATCCCCTGCCGTGAGCTACATGAGCCTATACATCAGTGAAGGCCATGTCAGCGAGACTGTCATCTGAGACACAGACCCTAACGACACCAGACAGGTGCCACTCTCCGGACCGATTTACAGTTCTCAGAACATGAGGACTGCGCTGTCCAGCTTGTGTGAAAGTAACCTTGAGATATGCATCAATGCACAACAAAACACAACTAACTTGGTCAGATGGTGGCACTTGAATTGCTCAATACACTATTGAGTTACAGTCCACTGTGAGAGACAATGTAGCGTCTCCCATGACTCAACACACGTGCACAGAGAAATCAGTGTATCAATCCAAATCTGAAGCTTTGGAGCCACTGGAGAAAAGGAATAATTTACCCAGTGTTTGGTGAGAAGGTTGTGTCAAAGGTCAGCTTCAGTCCCTTTGCAATCTGTAAAAAAAAAAAAGGGGCGAACAAAATTATTATTCATGCTAAAAGAAATGCACCATGATCGGTGAACACTCAATGATTGAAAATGCATTCAGACCTGGTCTTCAATGGTGATCTCCGTCCCCAGGGTGTTGTCAGTATTCCACTTCTCTGTGAAGGTCAGACCATACTCAGACCTCTTGTATTTGGTTTCCAGGCTGCCCACCACTTTGCTGGTGTCAGTGTTGGAGGAACCAGAGGTCTTGAATTCCTATAGAGACGGGAAAGATAAATATTTCAGATCACATTGAGGTAGCAGGTGTTGTGTTTTATTAATTCATAGTGGTTTTGAAAATGCATCAAAGGGTTAGTTCATCCAAAAATGAAAATTCTGTTATAATTTACTCACCCACCAGTTGTTCCACACCTGTATGAATTTCTTTCTTCTGCTGAACACAAAGGAAGATATTGGGAAGAAAGAACAAGCAGACCTCGCCAGTCAAAGGCAAGTCAAAGGCTCCCGAGATCTGCTTGGTAACAAACAATTCTTCCAAATATCTTCCTTTGTGTTCAGCGGATCAAAGAAATGTATACAGGTTTGGATCAACTTGAGCGTGACTAAATGACAATTTTCCTTTTTGGGTGAACTATCCCTTTAAATGCCCACATAAGGAATAGGCTACATGTATAAGCAATTAACTAATGTGTTTTGAATTATAGACCCAGGAAGTGACATAAGTGGTTACTTTTTTTGAATGAAAATAAAAGTCTCACCACTCCACTGGCTGATTTTGTCTTGACATCGAGCTTCACCATACCGAATCCTTTCAGAAAATAAACCAAAGGAAACAATTACAACAGGAAGAGAAAACGAATGGTCATTTTTCACACAGAGCAGTGAATTATTAAAAACGTTACCATATCCTTTGTTGAAGATGTCTTTGGCAGACTTGCCAAGATCAGCATATGCTGGGGGAACGGCCATTTTATCTATAAAAAAAACAACAACATATGAATAACTAGAAGATCAATTAGAAGATCATAACACTAAAAGAAGCAGACCAACACATTTAAATAGTTACAATTGATCCGAGCCATTCAATTAAGCCCCAGTTTCACAGACAAATCTTAAACTAGTCCCAGACTAAAATGCATGTTCGAGCTGTTTCTGAAAGCAACTTGCATTGGCATTTCTTAAAATATGTCAGTGCTATTTTTTTTTGCTCTCAAGATGCACAACTGTGATGTTTTTTTCTAAGGCACGTTTATAAAAGATATTTAAATATTCTAATTGAACAAAGGCCTAATCTTGGCTTAATCTAAGCCCTGTCTGTGAAACCAGGCCATTCAATTGTAGGACGTTTGGGGTGGTCTACGTTATCTCTAGCTTTCCATGGTTAATCGTAGTGAGACAGTGTCATATCAGTTTGATAAATGACCCAGCCTGAATGCAGCTGCTCTGCTCAAACCATAGACTGTAAAAAAATATGGACGACGCGACTCCATTGACTTCCGCTGACCAAAGTTGAAGCTTTCATAGGCCCGCTCACGGCGCTGACATCTTGGGACCGAGTCTGCGCAGTAGTGATCTCGGGACCGGAGTTGCGCAGTAGAGAACAGGAAGTAGAGGCGCGATTACCAAAAGCCCGCCCACACTCTCACAGATGCAGAATAATTAATTATGTTGGTGTGAAATAAACAGTTATGGAAGTGTAGAAATGAAAGCTAAAGCTCCAATCTCCTCACAAAAATCCAGAAAAAAGTCCGTTAGTGCCTCAGTGACAACTTCACTCAGAGAAGCCGTCAATCTCAGCTGTCAATCATGACGTCACACCCCCGTTTTTATAGCATCAAATAACTCACTAAAACTAAACTTATTTAAAAAACGAACACTTGAAATGAAATTATTGTAATAAAAACTGCCTAAAATGACAGAAACCATCTTTAGGAAACAATTATTTGAAGTGTAATTAAATAGTTTAGTGTGTCTCGCGCCCATTGAAATACATGGAGAGGCGGGGTTTAGGAGCTATACTGGGACCGGCCACCGGGGGGCGATCGAGGCGCGAAAGCTTCAATTTCTGACTGGAGCACTACAGGCTTGGCTCAAACTAATCTGAAATGACAGCAGGCCGCACCTAACTGAGTCACAGAGTCTGGATGTGACGCACTCACTGACACTCTCCTCACTAACCTACACATGTGGAACATGTGTGCAAGTCAGCATGAGAAGCAATTATGTGAAAGGAGACAAGGGGTGGAGACACCTTTAAAAAAAAAAAACAGCAAGCCTAAGCTTTAATCTTTGGTCTAAGGACAGCAAAAAAACAAATACTTTAAATGTGTTCAGTCCTGCTACTGGAGGGCCACTGTCCTGCACAGTTCAGCTCCAAACCCAATTAAACACACCTGAACTAGTTAATCAAGGTCTTACAAGACTTCCAGCCAGTTGTGTTGAGGCAAGTTGAAGCTAGACTCTACAGGACAGTGGCCCTTCAGGAGCAGAAAAAGAAGAGAGACAGTATTTACGTGCTTGCCAAAACCATTCACACACTTTTTGCTAACTGGCAAGCAGCATTAGCAGCTCATCTTCTTCTTTGTCTACTTAATACTACTTCTTCGTCGTATCAATGTGTGCTCGGCAAAACCGTTTTGTGCTTGAGCGCCACCAAGTCGTGTTTTACTGTAACTTCAGCAGTTCCAGGCACGTGACCAAAGGCGCTAGGGCTGTGCAATTAATCGAATTTCGATTTCGATTTTGCCTCCCAACGATCACCAAAATAGTACAATCGAGAAAAAACGATTATTTTGCCTTGCGTTCTGAATGAAACGCGCATGCGCTCATCCGCCCCTCCCGAAGCCACAAACTTTCTCAGATCGGGAGTCTCGTGTGCATATCATCCGCTGGAATTTAAAAACTCGGCGCGAGTAAAGATGGCAGAAGGAGGGCAGTTACAGCAGCGTTTGGTGAGCAAAAAAGGCAAAACCAACTCCGTTGTCTGGGAACAGTTTGGCTTCGAGGAATCAGACGACGAGCAGAAACATGCTACGTGCAAGATTTGCTACATGGTAGTGGCTGCAACGCAAGGCAACACCACGAATTTGTTTAACCACTTGAAAATTAAACAGAGTGACCTATGACAATCTAATAAAGAAACAAAAACTGACGAGAGCAGGGGTGCCGTGTAAACGTCCTTTTTCCCCTCATATTTTTCAAATAATTCTCTCTTTGTAAACTTTGTTCAATGCATGCGAGTGCTGCCGTATGTTTGAATATGACCAGTCGTTTTCACCGTCATCACCCGGGTTTAGTGGCAGAAGACGTGAATGAGAAGTAGCGCACGCTGTGAGAAAATGTGTCTCTGTGCTCTCATCCGAGAGCGCGCACACATCTCTCAGCGCGCAAATACTGAGTACTCTTTCAAGTCTTGCTCTTGAACGGACAAACTCACACAAAACGTATGTCAACATGTCCATCTTGATGAGTATTCTAGCAGACATAGTCTGTATATGCCTTAAGTGAACTTTATACAGTCGACAAAGACGACGCATATCCGATCCGGATTGAATAGCTTTTGTAAGTTTAATAGGATTCATCTTTAATTTATGCACTCAAATATGCAATGTTATTTTACATTTGATACATTTCTGTACCTGAAAACTAAGGTTAGACGTACCTGAAAAGCATATCTAGCCGAACCATATTGTTGATCTTATTTATTTGTGATTATCATTTTTACATGAATACTTTTATACTTTGATTTGAATATATGTTATATTATTTATTTTAATAGTTCAAAAAGTACAACAAATGTTACAATTTCAATTGAATTGTTGAAAGGTGTATTTTTAATAAATACAACACATTCCCAAAGTCATGTGAAATAATCGTGTTACATAATCGTGATTTCAATATTGACCAAAATAATCGTGATTATGATTTTTTCCATAATCGAGCAGCCCTAAAAGGCGCTGATCTCATTGGTCGGCCAGTTTTTAATGCACTGCGTCAAAATAAAAAAACGAACCCGAGGGGTTTTTGAAAAAGAATTACGCTTTGATGCCTGGCGTTTTGCGCGTTGGTGTGCAGACTCATATTTGCGCCCTTTGTTTAGCAACGAGGCGTTAAATGTCGGCAATAAACGCGCGCGAAAATCGTCCCGGTGTGAACAGGCCTTTAGAATTATTGAAATTCAATAATTTTAATACTTCAATAAATAAAAAACAAGCTAAAAAAAATTAATAACCCCACTTTTATTGAAAGTAACACTAAAACTGGACAGAAACTAAGTTAATATTAAATATCAATATATTATTTTTTCAGTTCTATGCAACAATCAGATTGAACAGATTTTTTTTTTTTACCAATTATACAAAAAAAATAAAAAATGGTATAGTCCTACAAAGCCATATTTATCAGAGCATGTAAGCAGATAGTGGGGAGAGGATCAGTGAACGAGATTAAGATTGTAGCGTCACTTTACCAGCGTTGCCCAGCACAGCTATACCTCACCATGTTACAGCACAATAGGGTTGTTGCAAACAGAAACAAGTATACTAATGCATTGAAATTGAATGTCGGAGCATTATTTGAGAGGACTTTGCTTTTCCAATGAGCATGAGTGGTACACGAGTGTGGCGCTCGCATTGGCCGCGAGCAACTGAGCGAAGTGCAAGTGCATATAGTTGAATCTTGGGTGGAGCGTCACAGCGAGAGTGAAACCCCAGCTCATTTAAATTTCGGTGCATCCCTAAAAATATGATATGACATGTTTTACAAAATATAAAATCAGTATAATGAACCTAAAATGTAAAAATCTACTCTACTTTCCAGAAACGCTGCAAAGTGCAGGTTTAAAGTTTATTTTCTATTATTCATCTAAAAGGTCATCGGGAAACGCATCAATCTACTATTGGTCAGAAGTCTTCACCAGATACAAATTCACAAGTCAGAGTTAACCAAACTTGAAATTTGGAATGCAGTGAAACTTCTTCACATGAGCTTGTGTCTCTGGTTTCCAACATTACATGTGTATGAATGGAGCAAAGTGTGTAGTACAGATTTTTTATATAAAAGTCAGAATTAAACTGTTCTTTCTTCCCTATTGTAACTTATAGCCGAGTGAAGCTCCTCAAAAGAAAGAATAAAAAGGTAGTGATTTGCTATAGCTGCGATGTCATGCGAGTGACAGGTTGTCCCGCCCTCATGCCAGTAAACACGTCATCAGAGAAGAGATGTCACTGCAAGAGGGAGAAGAAGCCAAGGTTTTAAAGATTACACGGTCACATGAATTTAAAAATTATAATGTGCAAAGTATAAATAATTTATAATAATAAAAAATAAGAATTGCTCATTTTGATTTCATGGTGTCCATTTCCCTTAACTGGCCAATCTGGTCTTATCCAGTCTCCCAGGCTTTAACACAAGCCAACGTCCAGGCTGGTTTAAACGTATCAGCATGGGAAAAGCATCTAACCAGAATGTTGGAGGAATAGCAGTACAATTATATCTCTCAAGCACTGTTAATAATGCTGAGAGAACCAGTATTGGGAAATAGACTAAAATTATATTATTTCCAAATAGGAGCAAGTCATCTACACATAATATAATTAAT